>NW_017670681.1:497851-501258 GCF_001879085.1 Nicotiana attenuata
TTTTAAAAGCAACTTAACTACTAAGTAATCCTAAAATATGAAATTAAATGCAAATGCAAATGTCAAGTATTTTTTTATATATATTTTTCATTAATTAAAATGCACAAAAAAAATGCAAACAATTAACACAAAATGTCACAAAAATCCACAAAATTGCAAAATAATGAAAGAAATTATTTTGTTTGAATTTCTGGGAGTAATCCATATAGGGCAAAAATCACATGCTCACAGCTGCCCCTCTTTGCTCGGGAACACGAAGAGTTTTCGGGCAAAGATAAGTGAGGGGAGACGAGCGATTTTTGCCCGTTTGAATATTCCGTGTGAAGCATTTTGAAAAGAGTCTGACCGAACCCTGCTTCAAAGGTTGCCTACAAATCCTTAGCTAAAAAGGAATCAAGTCAGTGTAGTTCGGGAAGGTTTGGTAGCTGGGACTACCGGGAGCTGTGATTTCACTGCTGTTGCTGCTGCTACTGCTTGCTGACCCCCTTATTACACCGTGTCAAAATAAAAAGAAGCTAGCCTGAGCTATGATCTATGAATTACAAAAATAGTCCTATCTATGTCTTCAAACTTGCTCTTGTGTTGCCTTGAACTTGTATTCTTCCGATGAAATTCTTGCGTTGTTGCCTTGAATTGTGATCGGAGATGTTTTGCCATTCCTCCGAGTGATGCTTGACTGCTGAAATTTGAAATATATGCCTCCATTCTCCAGGAGGGCTCCTGAGTGCTGACGCTTGAAAAGTATTCCCTTATTCCAGGTGGGCTCCTGCCTGATGTGCGAACTTGAAACGTATTCCCTTGTTCTCCAGGTGGGCTCCGCTGACTTCAACAAAACAGACAAACAAAGAAAATTTTCCTGCCCCAGTGTGGTGGCTGGGAACATCAGTTATAAATATTAAAAATTAACAGATAGAATTGAATTGGCACTTCCCTTGTTTCCACAGTGGGCGCTGATTGCTGAAACTCGAAAAGTATTCCCTTGTTTCCAGGTGGGCTCCCTGATTACTGGATTCTTTGAAAGTATTCCCTTGTTCTCCAGGTGCGCTCCTGACGTCGCAACAAAATAGACAAAAAAAGAATAATTTCTGCCACCTAGTGGTGGCTGGGGTACTCATGTTATCAATATTAAAAAATTAAAAGATAGAATTTGATATAACTTCCCTGTTCTCCAGGGTGGGCGCCTGATTGTGAAACACGAAAAGTATCTCTTGTTCTCACAGTGTGCCTTCGACTGCTAACAAAATAAGACCAACTCAAAGAAAATTTTCTGCCAGCATGTGGTGGCTGGGTACGAGCATGTTATCAAATATTACAAAACTAAAGATAAATTTGAATTGTACTTCCCTTGTTCTCTAGGTGGGCGCCTGATTGCTGAAACTCGAAATAGTATTCCCTGTTCCTCCAGGTGGCTCCTAATGCTGATCTTGAAAAAGTATTCCCTGTTCTCCAGGTGGCTCCTGACATAACAAACAAAATAGTACAACAAAGTAAAAATTTCTACCCCATTAGGGGTGGAAATTTGTTGAGTTGTTAGGGCAAAAGTATATAGATCACCTAAGCTATTGATGCAATGTAGAATAAATACTAAAGAACTTGATTGGAAATGTACGTCTCCTGGTGAGTAAAACCGAAGACATTGACTAGCAAATTCAACTCAGACTAGTCTTCTATCTTAGTGTTAGAAAAGACATATACTACTGTCAGGGACTATAGATTATTGACGCTTGGAGACAGTTCACTTCAGATTCTAGTCTGATCTATTCCTATCATTTAGAAGTAAGCAGTATTTTGTCAACAAGGAAGCATTAGATATTCCTTAATGATGAGTCACAAGTACTCATTTCACTGAACATTAGGTCTCGTACTTCAACTCATTTAATTTTTGAAAACAGATTCTAACATCTCGTATCCTAAGATTTAGATTTTGCTAGTATGAACAGCATTACTCAGATATAGGATGTCTGATTTTATATATCTTGGCTTATCTTACTTTTAGTTGAGAAGGCCACATATAAATGACTAGAACATTTGTCGAATCCTAGGAGGAACACTAATTGACAAAGCAAATTGCATAGGCATTTCTGAGCTAACCAAGACAGGCGGGATAGATTTTGAGAAACTTCCTTTTGTCGGCTCTCCTCTTCTTTCCTTTTCTTTGTCTTTTCTTTTTTTTCTTCTTTTTTTTCTCTTAATTGTTGAAAACCACTTCCTTGCACTGCTTTGTTCCTGTTTCAAACAAAGAAAATTGGAGTTTAAAGAATGTGTGGTTATTTGTGGGCCTTTGACTTTGAGGCGGCTGCCTTCCTGCAACTTTGCCAAGATGACGTGCTTTCCCACTCGAAGGACCTTGCTGGTTTATGGACTAACCCCTTTCTCTGTCATCCCATCACATAAAAATACCTTTCTCGTTCAGACCCGATATCTCTCATTTGTTTGCATGCATGAACTGGCATCTCCCCCACCTTACGTCTCATATGAATTCCCAAAACAACGTCTATTGCACTCACATCAAGAGTATGTTGTTCTCTCTTGACTTAAACCCCTGGTCGGCCTTTGAGTTTATTGTTTGCCTATCACTGCCCTTGAATAACTGATTTCTCACTTGGGAGACCTGGCTAACTCACTTCTTTGTACCCTTACGCAGGAAAATATATCTGACCTGTTCACCAAACAACCCTCTACTCTGATATGTACAAACCTCTTCGTGTTTTGGCCGAAAATACTTTGATCCTTCAACCCTAAAACCTTTTTCCTTTGTTGTGTTGTTCTATTGAAGACAAATACCAAGCCTTGCATCTTCAACAAGGATACAAAGCAATGTAGATTGTTCCAACCACGTGCTGGTTTTTTCTTAACTTGATGCATTGATGTATTCAACCAATTCCCGTTTTGTTTAATTGGAAAACTTGGTGGCAGATTTTGAGATTATTTCGACTTGTTATGACCAGACAACTTCAAAAGGAGGAAATAAATAGACAAAGGAACATAGTAGGAGGAACATGAAACAAGATGGTTCCTAACAATAAAACTACAAAAGTAGAAACTAATCGGATGTGGATAATCGACTCTAAGGACTTGACGATTCACCTGTAGCTATTTCGTTACAGTAAATCGATGCACTCTTGTTGTACCTTTTCGCCGTGAAACGGCCACCACATGCCTCTGCTTATTCGATTTGAGAAATCACAAATCCTCTTCCGACTTGTAGTGCCGAAGGGTTTTCACCATCAAAGCTCCTCTCATTTGCTTCTCTCACTCACCGTCGCCTTTATGATGCCCGTAGGTTTTCAACAATAAGATCTCTCTCAATTTTTTATTTCTCATTCAGCTTTCATCGCCTTGTGGTACCCGTGAGGGTTTTCAATTGATGAGACTCCTCTCATTTTCCTTTTTCTGCTTGGGCCAGA
>NW_017670682.1:0-3487 GCF_001879085.1 Nicotiana attenuata
AATCTATTCAATTAAATCACAAATTGTAAATAACATCTCAAGCAACTGATTCTACTATTTAATTCAAGGCTACAGCGTGAAATTAGGTGAAATGACCAAAATGCCCTTCAGGCCAACACCTCAGAATCAAATAATTTTTACATTTTCAGAACCCTCGTATTCTCACGAGTCTAACCATATAAAAATCTCCCAAATCGGAGGTCAAATGCTCACTCAAAATCTCAAAGTTTGGCCTAAGAAGTTCTAACCAAATTCCTCCAATTTTAGTCCCAAATTCGAATTTTAATGATGGATTTTAACTACAAAATAATGAAATATAACTAGAAGGGATTAAGAAACGTTACCCAATAAATCTTCTCTTCAAAACCCACTCAAAATCGCCCTCTCCCGAGCTCTCAATTGATTTTGTAACTTATGAACTGAAACCCTCGACATTTCTATTTCTGCCCAGGGATTTCCGCTTCTGAGGACAAGGGACCGCTTCTGCGGTCCCGAATATGCGGAAAAACAACCGCTTCTGCGATTTTCACTTAATGGACCAGAGTCCGCTTCTACGGACACATAACGCTCCTGCGGTTCCGTTTCTGCGGAATAGCGACCGCTTCTGCGGTTCCTGAGAGGGAGGGCTAATCTCGCTTCTGCGACGACCAAGGCCGCTTCTGCAGCTCCGCTTCTGCGGTTCCCAAGCCGCAGAAGCGGAAAGATACCAGAAGCAGCAGTGCTGCTATTTCTCAATTTCCAAAACTCTTCCGTTAACCACCCGAAATCATCCCGAGGCCCCCGGGACCTCAACCAAAAGTACCAATACCACCTAATACCTTATTCAAGCTCGTACCAATCTTGAAAACGCCTAAACAACGCCGGAAACCCAAATTAATCAAAGATTCAAGCCTAAGAACTTCAAATTCCAACCAAACACGCTTTCGATCAAAAACCTACCCGAACCTCGTCCGAATGACCTGAAATTTTGCACACACATCCCAAATAACATGACGGAACTACTGTAACTTCCGAAATTCCAATCCGACCCTCGGATCAAAAACTCACTATCGGATCGGAAACTTCAAAAATTCAAACTTCGGCATTTCAAGCCTAAATGAGCTACGGACTTCCAAAATACATTCCGAACACGCTCCCAACCCCGAAATCACCTAACGGTGCTAACAGAACCATCGGATTTCCATTCCGAAGTTGTCTTCACACTGTTCCGACTATGGACCACTTTTCAACACTTAAGCTCTCATTTAGGGGACTAAGTGTCCCAAAACTCTCCAAAACTCAACACCGAACGTCCCGGCAAACCAAAATAGCAGAAATGAACTTAGGGGAAACAGTTAATGGGGGATCGGGGCGTGAATTCTAAAAACGACCGGTCGGGTCGTTACATCCTCCCACACTTAAACATTCGTTCGTCCTCGAACGAGCATAGAGAACATACCTGGAGTCTTCAAGTCACTGAGTGCGCACCTCCAACATAAACCCGCGGGTGATCCCACGTCACCCCAATCCACTTAAGCCTGACGACACCATCCCAACTGAAATTAATCTCTCCTCACAATACCAATAGACCTTCAAGCCAGAGTTCTCACCTTCCATCCGTTTCCAAAAGACCCGATCCTAAATCAATGTCCGATATCAGTCGCAACCAGCTATTTCAATGCAACCCAACACATACAAGGTACAACCACATAACATGACGCATCACACATAGGCCCGCAATAACATTTCTGATAGCAATACTTGCCTGAGATCAAATCCGTACCGGCCATAGGCCTCATATTCAATAGGAACTCTTTTCAAACCTGCACAACACTGGTGATGATACAATAACCGCGAAAACCTCATATCAAAACACCCGAATAACCAAATCTCAGCCAATACCAACGGGTACACACCCCACAAGCTAAAACTCAAGAAGCATAAAACTTAAATGACTGAATACGAGAAAGGAAACACATAAGGGGACTAACAAACAAATCAAACTAGCACAGATTCTTCTAAAACACAAATCGACAAAACCTCTAACAAGAAAGAATGGAAGCATATAAAAGATTCACAATGATCTTATACTGATATAACTCCTCACCGCAGTACACAACCCGGTCTCAACATATCAAATCACCTGAAATCACGAGGGTCCCGCCCTCATTACTGAATCACAGTAGGGCACCCATCAACCTATCCAGAGACTCTCACTAGATCAATTCCGTCTACAAATTACAACACAGGCTGGCTCCCACACCGGTAGAGCATAGAAATCACAGCTCGTAACCAAGAATACTCAGAGATCACATCAAACCTACCGAAACAGACAACATGAATTTACTACTAGCCTCATAGCTCTCGACAACAGCTAGAAACAGACGATAGACACGGCTATCACTCATAGACCTCCCAACAGAATAATCGCGTAAATAGAGTGCAAATCATGAAATGCACCCATAACTGGAATCAACAAATAAGGGAACACACCCCGATGAGCAGAAATGTGATGAACTACAGATAGTGCCCCCTATAACAAATCGAATCCGTACCTGAACGACATTCAACTGGCGCACCGGCCTCAAGCCTACTATATGAAACACATCAACGAGCCGGGCCTCCCCTTCTTGGGCGCCCTCTACCTGGCTGAATACCTCGCTAGGACACACCGGTCTGAAGTCTGGGATAATCTCTCATCATGTGGCTAGTATCTCCACACTCAAAGCACCCCCTCTGCTGACGAGGCGGTGGGAACTGTGCGATGCGGTTACTCCGAGACCTATGAGCTCCTGAGTCACCATGCAAAGCCTGAAGCGCGAACTGAACTGGCTGACCCGCAAAACCTCTACCATGACGCACCCTGCCTCCAAAATAAGGACCAGTATACCTCCCCGGTCTACGAGGCCTCCTCCCCTCCTCAAGCTCTCTCTCCTGACCTCGGCTGCTCTCTCTCTCATGACCCTGCCTGCCCTCTCTCTCTTTAGCATGCATACCCTCTATCCTCCTAGCAATATTCACCACCTGCTGATACGGAATATCCATCTCCAACTCACGGGCCATGCTGGACCTGATGCTAGGAATGAGCCCCTCAATGAACCTGCGAACCTTCTCGCGAATAGTAGAAACCAAAGCTGAGGCATGCCTAGCCAAACTGGTGTAACGGACAGCGTACTCCGAGACGGTCATAACACCCTGGCGCAAATGCTCAAACTCCGCGCGCGATGCATCCCTAAGGCTCTGAGGAACAAACTCTCTCAGAAACACATCTGAAAACTGAGTCCAAGTCAGTGAAGCTGCCTCGTCTGGACTGTCTCACTCATAGGTGCGCCACCAATCATAGGCGGCTCCTCGAAGCTGAAAGTAGTGAAAGAAACCCCGCTCGATCCCGAGATACCCATAGTACGGAGAATACGGTAACACTCATCAAGAAACCCCAAGGCATCGTCCGATGCTAATCCACTGAACACCGGAGGATCATACTTCTTGAACCTCTCTAGTCTCATCT
>NW_017670682.1:4230-15158 GCF_001879085.1 Nicotiana attenuata
GAAATGACATATAAATATGTAAAGACTGCATGAATGACCAAGAATGCTACAATTCACAATAAGGGAAAAAAAATACAACAAGTAACAACGGGAATATAATAAAAGAGGATAGGAAATGGCGGCAGAATCACAATCCAAATCCTAAGGCCACAACACAGCAATAGGGAAAACAAGTCAATAACTCATATCCTACAATGATGTTCACAAAGGTCTTATCCAACCCTTTCCACAATTTCACCAAGTCTCGGACAAACCACAACTCGCGAAGACCCAGCATCTGAAATCTAACAATTGGCATCCTATGCCCCATCAATCTCATGGTCATACCGACAACTAACTGGCTAACTAGGGCCACTCTCACAAATATAATGGATAAACGAGGGCGTACCTCCACCCTTAGCAAAATCAGGAGGAATTCGCCTCTAATAGGGGTGTTCAGCTACGTGTATGCTTGTGCAAATGTTTCTAACAAAATTCTACCAGCTAGTAAACATGAAAAGGAGAACGGACCGCACGTGCGATGTTTCCTCACAACTTCCAAGCGAGAAAGCTCATACCGGTAAGCAACCCACAATCACATTATTAAACAAATAGGAATGCCTCCACAGGCCGACACAATTCTCTACAATCATCGCCTGACATAGCCCACCTTATTTCGCCACGTGTGCAATTAATAACATAATAAGCACCGCCTTATTTCGCCACACGTGCATCACAATGTTCCTACCTTATTCCGCCACATGCGCAACCCACATATAAGCATATAACATATCCCACCTTATTACGCCGCATGTGCAAAACATCAATAACAACAACAACCGCACGGCAGAAACCTCGTGCATCACTATACCAACAACCGCACGGCAGAAATCTCGTGCATCACAATACCAACAACCGCACGACAGAAACCTCGTGCATCACTATACCAACCACCGCACGGCAAAAATCTCGTGCATCACAATATCAACAAATGACAATATATACAGGAACAAAGCAAGAGAATCAACTCAAAAGATTCCGTTCACCAAAAGACGGTACAACTAACGTATAAGGAAATAACTGTAACAGGGAAATACTAAGCGCAATAAGAACAACTCAACAAGGGAGAAATAATACGAAACAACGATTCCATAATACTCAGTTCTACAACAAGGAAGTTAACATGGATCAAATAATTACAATTAAGGAAATATCGACTAAACATAGGATATCTAACTTCTTTCCAATTAAGACCAATTAATTACACGAGAGATAGAAATAATGCTTTCCAGATAAAGACAAGCAGTTAGGAATGATAATGTGACTATAGAGGGGTAATGTCTACAGTGAAACAAGTAAAGGTCAATTAGGCAACAAGAATAAGCCAAAAGGGGGCAAATAAATTCCAAGTAAGACGTGCAAAGGTGAAGCTACAGGGAACTCAATCGTATCAAGAACAACTTTATATTCGGTGACTACAAGGATCTAAGAGCCTAAAAGGGACAATTTTCCACAAATAAATCCTAGCACGCACTCGTCATCTCGCGTACAACGAATACAATCAACAAAGAAGACTCAAATCCTAAGGGGAAGTCCCCCACACAAGGTTAGGCAAGATACTTACCTCGAACCGGCTAAAATCAACTAGCAACCACGTTCTTGCCACGAGTACTCGACTCCAAATGTCCCAAATCTATTCAATTAAATCACATTGTAAATAACATCTCAAGCAACTGATTCTACTATTTAATTCAAAGCTAAGGCGTGAAATTAGGCAAAATGACCAAAATGCCCTTCAGGACAACGCCTCGGAATCAAATAATTTTTACATTTTCAGAACCCTCGTATTCTCACGAGTCTAACCATATAAAAATCTCCTAAATCGGAGGTCAAATGCTCACTCAAAATCCCAAAGTTTGGCCTAAGAAGTTCTAACCAAATTCCTCCAATTTTAGACCCAAATTCGAATTTTAAATGATGGATTTAACTACAAAATAATGAAATATAACTAGAAGGGATTAAGAAACGTTACCCAATAAATCTTCTCTTCAAAACCCACTCAAAATCGCCCTCTCCCGAGCTCTCAATTGATTTTGCAACTTATGAACTCAAACCCTCGACATTTCTATTTCTGCCCAGGGATTTCCGCTTCTGCGGACAAGGGACCGCTTCTGCGGTCCCGCATATGCGGAAAAACAACCGCTTCTGCGATTTTCACTTAATGGACCATTCCGCTTCTGCGGACACATAACGCTCCTGCGGTTCCGCTTCTGCGGAATGGCGACCGCTTCTGCGGTTCCTGAGAGGGAGGGCTAAACTCGCTTCTGCGACGACCGAGGCCGCTTCTGCGGCTACGCTTCTGCGGTTCCCAAGCCGCAGAAGCGGAAAGATACCAGAAGCAGCAGTGCTGCTATTTCTCAACTTCCAAAACTCTTCCGTTAACCATCCGAAATCATCCCGAGGCCCCCGGGACCTCAACCAAAAGTACCAATACCACCTAATACCTTATTCAAACTTGTACCAATCTTGAAAACACCTAAACAACGCCGGAAACCCGAATTAATCAAAGATTCAAGCCTAAGAACTTCAAATTCCAACCAAACACGCTTTCGATAAAAAACCTACTCGAACCTCGTCCGAATGACCTGAAATTTTGCACACACATCCCAAATGACATGACGGAATACTGCAACTTTCGAAATTCCAATCCGACCCTCGGACCAAAAACTCACTATCGGACCGGAAACTTCAACAATTCAAGCTTCGGCATTTCAAGCCTAAATGAGCTACGAGCCTCCAAAATACATTCCGAACATGCTCCCAACCTCGAAATCACCTAACGGAGCTAACGAAACCATCAGATTTCCATTCCGAGGTCGTCTTTACACTGTTCTGATTACGGATCATTTTTCAACTCTTAAGCTCTCATTTAGGGACTAAGTGTCCCAAAACTCTCCAAAACTCAACACCGAACGTCCCGGCAAACCAAAATAGCAGAAATAAACTTAGGGGAAACAGTTAATGGGGGATCGGGGCGTGAATTCTAAAAATGACCGGTCGGGTCGTTACATCCTCCCACACATAAACATTCGTTCGTCCTCGAACGAGCATAGAGAACATGCCCGGAGTGTTCAAGTCACTGAGTGCGCACTTCCAACATACACCCGCGGGTGATCCCACGTCATCCCAATCCACTTAAGCCTGACAACACCATCTCAACTGAAATTTAAGCTTTCTAACAATACCAATAGGCCTTCAAGCCAGAATTCTCACCTTCCATCCTTTTCCAAAAGACCCGATCCTAAATCCATATCCGTTATCAGTCTCAACCAGCTATTTCAATACAAGCCAACACACACAGGGTACAACCACACAACATGACACATCACCCATAGACCCACAATACCATTTCTGATAGCAATACTTGCCTGAGATCAAATCTGTACCGGCCATAAGCCTCATATTCAACAGGAACTCTTTTCAAACCTCCACAACACCGGCGATGATACAATAAACATGAAAACCTCATAACAAAACACCCGAATAACCAACTCTCAGCCAACACCAACGGGTACACACCCCACAAGCTAAAACTCAAGAAGCATAGAACGGAAATGACTGAATATGAGAAAGGAAACACATAAGGAACTAACAAAAAAATCAAACTAGCACAGATTCTTCTAAAACACAAATCAACAAAACATCTAACAAGAAAGAATGAAAGCATATAAAAGACTCACAATGATCTTATATTGATATAACTTCTCATCGCAGTACACCACCCGGTCTCAACATATCAAATCACCTGAATTCACGAGGGTCCCGCCCTCATTACTGAATCACAAGTAGGGCACACATCAACCCATCTAGAGATTCTCACTAGATCAATTCCGTCTACAATTACAACACAGGCTGGCTCCCACACCGGTGGAGCATAGAAATCACAGCTCGTAACCAAAAATACTCAGAGATCACATCAAACCTACCGAAACAGACAACATGAATTTACTACTAGCCTCATAACTCTCGACAACAGCTAGAAACGGACGATAGACACGGCTATCACTCATAGAACCTCCCAACAGAATAATCACGTAAACAGAGTACAATCATGAAACGCACTCATAAATGGAACAACAAATAAGGGAACTCACCCCGATAAGCAGAACTGTGGTGAACTACAGGTAGTGCCCCTCTATAACAAACAGAATCCGTACCTGAATGACATTCAACTGGCGCACCGCCCTCAAGCCTACTATATGAAACACATCAACGAGCCGGGCCTCCCCCTCTTGGGCGCCCTCTACCTGCCTGAATACCTCGCTGGGACACACCGGTCCGAAGTCTGGGACAATCTCTCACCATGTGGCTAGTATCTCCACACTCAAAGCACCTTCTCTGCTGACGATGCGGTGGGAATTATGCGATACGGGTACTCCGAGACCCATGAACACCTGAGTTACCATGCAAAGCCTGAAGCGCGAACTGAACTGGCTGACCCGCAAAACCTCTACCGTGACGCACCCTGCCTCCAAAATAAGGACCAGTATACCTCCCCGATCTACGAGGCCTCCTCACTTCCTCAAACTCTCTCTCCTGATCTCGTCTGCTCTCTCTCTCGTGACCCTACCTTCCCTCTCTCTCTCTCTAGCATGCATACCCTCTATCCTCCTAGCAATGTTCACCACCTGCTGATATGGAATATTCATCTCCAACTCACGAGCCATACTGGATCTGATGCTGGGAATAAGCCCCTCAATGAACCGACGAACCTTCTCGCGAACAACAGTAACCAAGGCTGGGGCATGTCTAGCCAAACTGGTGTAACGGACAGCATACTCCGAGACGGTCATAACACGCTAGTGCAAATGCTCAAACTCCGCGCGCCATGCATCCCTGAGGCTCTGAGGAACAAACTTTCTCAGGAACATGTCTGAAAACTGGGTCCAAGTCAGTGAAGCTACCTCGTCTGGGCTGTCTAACTCATAGGTGCGCCACCACTCATAGGCGGCTCCTCGAAGCTGGAAAGTAGTGAAAGAAACCCCGCTCGATCCAGAGACACCCATAGTACGGAGAATGCGGTAACACTCATCAAGAAATCCCAAGGCATCGTCCGGTGATAATCCACTGAACACCGGAGGATCGTACTTCTTGAACCTCTCTAGTCTCTTCTGCTCCCGCTCGAAAGCCGCTGCAATGCCCTCGGGCTGAACCGGTGCCGCAGGCGGCGCAGGGATAATCTCAGGGACCTGCTCAACATGCGCTCGCTGCTCAGGAGTGTGGGCGGCGGGAGTATGTGCTCCTCCCCCAGCCTGGGATGTGGCTGCAGCAAGGGGAAGCAATCCTGCCTGAGCCAAAGTGGTGTACATACTCACGAACTGTGCCAAAGTCTCCTGAAGGGCTGGAGTAGTAGTAGCTGTATGCGTGTCAGGTGCCTGGACTCCGGCTGGATCTGCTGGTGGTACCTCCGCGGCAGCTCGCGCAGGTGCTCTCGCTGCACCACGTGCACGTCCTCGAACTCTTCCCCGGCCCCGACCTCCGACGGCTGCAGCAGGCGGCGAGGGTGTCTGGTCGCCTCGGGTAGTACGTGTCCTCACCATCTGTGAGAGAGTGGAAGATGGAGGTTCAGGATTGTGAATGCCAAAAATCTCGCACGGCAGGGAAATCAAATGAAGTAGAATTTTCCTAACAGTTACATAGCCTCTCGCAGATAAGTACAGACGTCTCCGTACCGATCCACGAGACTCTAATAAACCGGTTTATGATCTATGACTCCTATGAACCTAGAGCTCTGATACCAACTTGTCACGACCCCAGTTCGCCCTCCATGAACATGTCGTGACGGCACCTAGTCCCTACGACTAGGTAAGCCTAACAATGCGGAAGATAAACTATAAATGTGGAAGAAAGTAAATAAAACTGAACTAGTAAAATAAAATGGTGTATAAGGTGCCGCTCGGCACATACCACAACAGATCTCGAAGCTAACAAAATTCCCAAAACCCGGAAATTCACAAATCACAAGCTAAGGGATGCATAAGAGGCTCTGACTCCAGAATGTCTATACAAAGGAGAAAATACTGAAGGAGCTATACTTATTACAGAAAGTTGGAAAGGGACTCCTCGGTCTGCGGAGGTAGCAGATATACCTCGAAGTCTCTACCGATACGCCTCCTTCCAAGGCTGACAGAACTGAGTGGGAGTACCTGTATCTGCACAACAAAAATGTGCAGAAGAGTAGCATGAGCACACCACGGCGGTGCCCAGTAAGTATCAAGACTAACCTCGGTGGAGTAGTGACGAGGAACATCAAGACACCTACCGGTCAAATAAACAGTATAATCATAGGAATAATGGAAACAATATATAAATATGTAAAGACTGCATGAATGACCAAGAATGCTACAATTCACACTAAGGGAAAAGGACAACAAGTAACAACGAGAATATAATAAATGATGATACGAAATGACGGCAGAATCACAATCCAAATCCTAAGGTCACAACACAGCAAGGGGAAAACAAGTCAATAACTCATATCCTACGATGATGTTCACATAAGGTCTTATCCAACTCTTTCCACAATTTTTACCAAGTCTCGGATAAACCACAACTCACGAAGACCCAGCATCTGAAATCTAACAATTGGCATCCTGTGCCCCATCAATCTCATGGTCATGTTGACAACTAACTGGCTAACTAGGGCCACTCTCACATATATAATGGATAAACGAGGGCGTATCTCCACCCTTAGCAAAATCGGAAGGAATTCACCTCTAATGGGGGTGTTCAACTACGTGTATGCTTGTGCAAGTGTTTCTAACAAGAATTCTACCAACTAGTAAACATTGAAAGGAGAACGGACCGCATGTGCTATGTTTCCTCACAGCTTCCAAGCGAATAAGCTCATACAGGTAAGCAACCCACAATCACAATATTAAATAGATAGGAATGCCTTCACAGGCCGTCACAACTCTTTACAATCAACCCCTGACATAGCCCACCTTATTTCGCCGTATGTGCAAAACATCAATAGCAACAATAGCATGACAAAGACCTCGTGCAACCCTTCAACAACAAATAACCGCACGGCAGAGACCTCGTGCATCACAGTACCAACAGCCACACGGCAGAACCTCGTGCATCACAGTATCAACAACCGCACGGCAGAAACCTCGTGCATCACAGTATCAACAACCGCACGGCAAAAACCTCATGCATCATAGTATCAACAACCACACAACAAATGACAATATATACAGGAACAAAGAAAGAGAATCACACTAACTCATAAGGAATAACCGTAACAGGGAAATACTAAGCGCAATAAGAACAACTCACAAGGAGAAATAATACGAAACAACAATTCCAAAATACTCAGTTCAACAACAAGGAAATTAACATGAATCAAATAATTACAATTAAGGAATTATCAACTAAACATAGGATATCTAACTTCTTTCCAATTAAGACCAATTAATTACACGAGAGATAGAATTAATGCCCTCCAGATAAAGACAAGCAGTTAGGAATGATAATGTGACTATAGAAGGGTAAATGTCCACAGTTAAACAAGTAAAAGTCAATTAGGCAACAAGAATAACCAAAAGGGCAAATAATTCCAAGTAAGTCATGTAGAGGTGAAACTAATAACAGGGAGTTCAATCGTACCAAGAACAACTTATATTCGGTGACTACAAGGATCTAAGAGCCTAAAAGGGACAATTTTCCACAAATAAATCCTAGCACGCACTCGTCACCTCGCGTACAAGGAATACAATTAACAAAGAAGACTCAAATCCTAAGGGGAAGTCCCCCACACAAGGTTAGGCAAGATACTTACCTCGAACCGGCTAAAATCAACTAGCAACCACGTTCTTGCCACGAGTACTCGACTCCAAATGGCCCAAATCTATTCAATTAAATCACAAATTGTAAATAACATCTCAAGCAACTGATTCTGCTATTTAATTCAAGGCTACGGCGTGAAATTAGGTGAAATGACCAAAATGCCCTTCAGGCCAACGCCTCGGAATCAAATAATTTTTACATTTTCAGAACCCTCGTATTCTCACGAGTCTAACCATATAAAAATCTCCTAAATCGGAGGTCAAATGCTCACTCAAAACTCCATAATTTGGCCTAAGAAGTTCTAACCAAATTCCTCCAATTTTAACCCAAATTCGAATTTTAAATGATGGATTTAACTACAAAATAATGAAATATAACTAGAAGGGATTAAGAAACGTTACCCAATAAATCTTCTCTTCAAAACCCACTCAAAATCGCCCTCTCCCGAGCTCTCAATTGATTTTGCAACTTATGAACTCAAACCCTCGACATTTCTATTTCTGCCCAGGGATTTCCGCTTCTGCGGACAAGGGACCGCTTCTGCGGTCCCGCATATGCGGAAAAACAACCGCTTCTGCGGTTTTCACTTAATGGACCAGAGTCCGCTTCTGCGGACACATAACGCTCCTGCGGTTCCGCTTCTGCGGAATGGCGACCGCTTCTGCGGTTCCTGAGAGGGAGGGCTAAACTCGCTTCTGCGACGACCGAGGCCGCTTCTGCGGCTACGCTTCTGCGGTTCCCAAGCCGCAGAAGCAGAAAGATACCAGAAGCAGCAGTGCTGCTATTTCTCAACTTCCAAAACTCTTCCGTTAACCACCCAAAATCATCCCGAGGCCCCCGGGACCTCAACCAAAAGTACCAATACCACCTAATACCTTATTCAAACTTGTACCAATCCTAAACAATGCCGGAAACCCGAATTAATCAAAGATTGAAGCCTAAGAACTTCAAATTCCAACCAAACACGCTTTCGATAAAAAACCTACCCGAACCTCGTCCGAATGACCTGAAATTTTGCACACACATCCCAAATGACATTACGGACCATTTTTCAACTCTTATGCTCTCATTTAGGGACTAAGTGTCCCAAAACTCTCCAAAACTCAACACCGAACGTCCCGGCAAACCAAAATAGCAGAAATGAACTTAGGGGAAACAGTTAATGGGGGATCGGGGCGTGAATTATAAAAACGACCGGTCGGTTCGTTACACCGCTATTATTTTTTTGTACTTGTATATATATCTGCACAGGTTTATCTGGTAGTCTGGTCTAGCCTCGTCACTACTTCGTCGGGTTTAGGCCAGGCACTTACCAGCACATGGGGTCGGTTGTGCTGATGCTACACTCTGTGCATCTTTTTGCACAGATCCAGGTGTTGGAGCAGCATTTGAGTAGCAGTAGCATTCTGGGAGCGAGCTTTCAGTCCAGGGACATTCGAGGTAGCCCTGCTGACGTCCGCAGGCCCGGAGTCCCTTTCTATTTTATTCAGTTTGTTATCATTTGTACCGAAGCAGATAGTTCTATGTTTCATTCAAACCTTGTATTTAGTATTCTCTAGTCGTTCGTGAGTATTGTGACACCAGTCTTGGGTAGAGGATTTTGTTAGACTTCTGCATTTCTTTTGGTTAATTATATTTGAGACTTCCGCTTTATCATATTATGTTTTGTTTTCATTAAATGGACGATAATTACTAAAAGAAGTAAATTGAGTTGGCTTGCCTAGCTCCTATTAGTAGGCGCCATCACGACTCCCGAGGGTGGAAAATTCGGGTCGTGACAAGTTGGTATCAGAGCACTAGGTTACATAGGTCTCACAACTCACGGACAAACTCGGTAGAGTCTGAGGGATCGGCACGGAGACGTCTGTATTTATCCCCCAGAGGCTACAAAGTTAGGAAAGTTTCACATTTGTTCTTTCTTGTCTTGCGGTTCTATTTCTCAAGTACCGATTGAATTTCTACTCTGTTCTTTCGCAGATGGCGAGAACACGTGCTTCCTCTTCTACCGCACAGCAGCCCGAGCCCCGAGCTGCAGCCCTAGAGGTGGAGCCTCAGATTGGTTATGACGAGTAGATCCTAGCTCCAGTAGCTCCGGTGGGCCCAGCTCAGGTCCCAGAGGGGTTCATAGCCACCCCAGTTCTTCAGGACGCTTTGGTTAGATTGGTAGGCTTTGTGGAGAGCGTCATTTGAGCGGGTTTGCTCCCAGGAGTTCAGCCAGCGGTGGCAGGTCAGCCGGGTACAGTGGCTCAGGACGGGAGTGAGATCACTTTTTAGGAGGCGACCGATGTGGGCCGTAGAGTTGAGCGGGTTTTGCAATAGGGAGGTGGTCATGGGTCGGATAAGCGGCCACGTCGTGCAGGCAGATTTAGTGGTACCTCGTCTGGAGGTAGAGGTTCTTATGGTAGAGGCCATCCCCCTAGGCCCTTTCAGTCAGCTCTCCAGGTCACTTATGGTACTTCAGGTGCTCATTTAGGTCAACAGGGTCAGCCTTAGTTTCCTCAGCTGCAGCGTTCGTGTAGATGTTATGAGTGTGGCGAGTATGGTCACAACAGGAGGGTTTGCCCGAGGTTGAGGGGTGCTCAGCCGCAGCAGACGAGGTCTTGCCATGCTTGTGGTGATCCGAGGCACATTGTCAGATTTTGCCCTCGAGCTTTGAGCAGCTCTCAGTATCAGATTTCTCGTACTAGGATTTGGGCACCAGAGGTTCCTCAGCCTACCCAACCAGTTACAGGCGGTGGCAGAGGTGTTAGAGGTGGAGGTATAGGTCATAGAGGTATGGGAGTCGTATGAGCGGCGTAGGCCGGCAGGTGCAGCGCCTTTGTCATGGGAGGAGTTCTCCACTATCTTTTTGGAGAAGTGGGTACCACAGTCTCAGAGAGAGGAGCTGCGTAGGCAGTTCGAGTGGCTTCGACAGGGAGACATGACTGTGACCCAGTATGAGGCGAGTATTTTCTGAGTTCGGCCCGTCATGCCTCGTGGATAGTTCCGACCGACAGAGAGAGGATCAAGTAGGTTTGTAGATGGACTTAACTATCACCTCCGTGTTCTGATGACTCGAGAGAGAGTTCTGGGTATTTCCTTTGAGGATGCAGTTGATA
>NW_017670682.1:15165-49496 GCF_001879085.1 Nicotiana attenuata
GAACACTTCACATTCGTTGTTTCTGTTGTGCGGTTCTATTTCTCAAACACCGGTTGAATTTCTACTCTGTTCTTTCGCAGATGGCGAGAACACGCGCTTCTTCATCTACCGCTCAGCAGTTCGAGCCCCGAGCAGCAGCCCCAGAGGCGGAGCCTCAGGTTGATTTTGAGGAGGAGGTTCCCGTCCCAGCAGTTCCGGTGGGCCCAGCTCAGGTCCCAGAAGGGTTCATTGCCACCCCAATTCTTCAGGACGTTCTAGTCCGATTGGTAGGCCTCGTAGAGGGTGTCATTCGAGCGGGTTTGCTTTCAGTGGTTCCGCCAGCGGTGGCAGGTCAGCCGGGTACAGTGGCTCAGGACGGGAGTGAGATCACTTTTTAGGAGGCGACCGATGTGGGCCGTAGAGTTGAGCGGGTTTTGCAATAGGGAGGTGGTCATGGGTCGGATAAGCGGCCACGTCGTGCAGGCAGATTTAGTGGTACCTCGTCTGGAGGTAGAGGTTCTTATGGTAGAGGCCATCCCCCTAGGCCCTTTCAGTCAGCTCTCCAGGTCACTTATGGTACTTCAGGTGCTCATTTAGGTCAACAGGGTCAGCCTTAGTTTCCTCAGCTGCAGCGTTCGTGTAGATGTTATGAGTGTGGCGAGTATGGTCACAACAGGAGGGTTTGCCCGAGGTTGAGGGGTGCTCAGCCGCAGCAGACGAGGTCTTGCCATGCTTGTGGTGATCCGAGGCACATTGTCAGATTTTGCCCTCGAGCTTTGAGCAGCTCTCAGTATCAGATTTCTCGTACTAGGATTTGGGCACCAGAGGTTCCTCAGCCTACCCAACCAGTTACAGGCGGTGGCAGAGGTGTTAGAGGTGGAGGTATAGGTCATAGAGGTAGAGTTCAGGTCGCCAGAGCTAGAGGCCAGCCAGCAGCCAGGCCAGAGGCTGAGTCTTCAGATGCAGACATAACAGGTACCATTCTGATTTGTATTAAAGATGCTTCAGTGCTATTTGACCTTGGGTCTACGTATTCGTACGTGTCGTCCTATTTTTGTACCGTACTTGGTCATGCCTAGTGATGCTTCGAGTACTCCTATTCATGTATCTACACCGGTGGGTGATTCTATAGTGGTCGACCGAGTGCATCGCTCCTGTGTGGTAGTGTTTGAGGGTCTTGAGACCCATGTTGATTTATTTCTCTTAGACATGGTGGATTTTGATGTTATATTAGGGATGGATTGGTTGTCCCCGTATCATGCTATCTTAGATTGTCACGCTAAGTCTGTGACCTTGGCTTTACCAGATTTGCCCCGTTTGGAGTGGCGAGGGACCCCAGGTCATGCCACTCGCAGTGTTATCTCATATGTGAAGGCTTGACGCATGGTCGAGAAGGGGTGTTTAGCTTATCTGGCGTATGTTCGTGATTCCAGGCAGAGGTCCTTTCTGTTGATTTTGTTCCTATTGTTCGGGAGTTCCCCGAGGTTTTTCCCTTCAGACCTGACGGGTATGCCGCCCGATAGGGACATCGATTTTTGTATTGATCTGGCTTCGGGCACGCAGCCCATTTCTATCCCCGCCGTATCGCATGGCCCCGCCAGAGTTGAAAAAGCTAAAGGATCAGTTGCAGGATTTGCTTGAGAAGGGTTTCCACCTAGTGTTTCTCCTTGGGGTGCGCCAGTGTTATTTGTGAAGAAAAAGGATGGTTCGATGAGGATGTGCATTAATTACCGGCAATTGAACAAAGTGAAGATAAAGAACAAGTATCCACTGCCGAGGATTGATGATTTGTTCGACCAGCTTCAGGGTGCAAAGGTGTTTTCAAAGATAGACTTGAGATCTGGCTACCATCAGTTGAGGATTAGGGCGTCTGATGTCCCTAAGACAGCATTCCGCACTCGGTACGGGCATTATGAGTTCCTGGTCATGTCGTTTGGGTTGACCAATGCCCCAGCAGCATTCATGGAGTTGATGAACCGAGTGTTCAGGCCATATTTGGACATGTTCGTGATAGTCTTATTGATGATATTTTGGTGTACTCCCGCAGCAAGGAGGAGCACGAGCAGCACCTTAGAGTGGTTCTTCAGACTCTGAAGGATAGTCAACTATACGCTAAGTTTTCGAAGTGTGAGTTCTGGTTGAGTTCGGTTGTATTTCTGGGTCACGTCGTATCAGCAGAGGGTATTCAGGTGGACCCGAAGAAGATTGAGGCAGTCAAGAACTGGCCTCGACCAGCATCAGCTTCAGAGATTCGGAGTTTCTTGGGGTTAGCAGGCTACTACCATCGGTTCGTGGAGGGGTTTTCATCTATCGCAGCCCCGATGACCAGGTTGACCCAGAAGGGTGCCCAGTTCAGATGGTCGGATGAGTGTGAGGCGAGCTTTCAGAAGCTCAAGATAGCTCTGACTACGGCAACCAGTATTGGTTTTGCCCACAGGTTCAGGGCCTTATACAGTCTAGTGTGATGCTTCCCGTATTGGGCTTGGTGCGGTATTGATGCAGGATGGCAGAGTCATTGCCTATGATTCGAGGCAGTTGATGATCCCCATATGTGTGTCCTGAGAGACACGGTGCAACAGAGGTGCCACGAAGGTGACCTTAGATAGCGATGGTGTTTTGAAATTGCAGGGGCGAGTTTGTGTGCCCAATGTTGATAGGATTCGAGAGTTGATCTTAGCGGAGGCCCATAGTCCTCGGTATTCTATTCACCCGGGCGCCGCAAAGTTGTATCAGGATCTGAGGCAGCATTATTGGTGGCGTAGGATGAAGAAATATATTGTTGCATATGTGGCTCGATGTTTGAACTGTCAGCAGGTTAAGTATGAGCATCAGAGGCCTGGTGGTTTGTTTCAGAGGATTGAGCTTCCCGAGTGGAAGTGGGAGAGGATTACCATGGATTTCGCTACCGGACTTCCATTGACTCGGAAGAAGTTCGATGCGATATGGGTTATTGTTGATAGGCTGACCAAATCAGAACATTTCATTCCTGTGGCACTCTCCTATTCATCCGAGAGGTTAGCTGAGATTTATATTCGGGAGATTGTTCGCCTTCATGGTGTGTCGGTATCTATCATTTCGGACCGGGGTACGCAGTTTACCTCGCGTTTCTGGAGTGCAGTTCAGCGAGAGTTGGGCACACGGGTTGAGTTGAGCACAGCGTTTCATCCTCAGACGGACGGTCAGTCCGAGCGGACTATTCAGACTTTGGAGGATATGCTCCGAGCTTGTGTTATCGACTTTGGAGGTTCGTGGGATTAGTTTTTGCCTTTAGCAGAGTTCGCCTACAACAACAGCTACCATTCCAACATTCAGATGGCTCCGTATGAGGCGTTGTATGGTAGACGATGTCGGTCTCCAGTTGGATGGTTTGAGCCAGGAGAGGCTCGGTTATTGGGTACAGAT
The DNA here is from genome assembly GCF_001879085.1 of Nicotiana attenuata. Taxonomy (NCBI): domain Eukaryota; kingdom Viridiplantae; phylum Streptophyta; class Magnoliopsida; order Solanales; family Solanaceae; genus Nicotiana; species Nicotiana attenuata. The sequence continues at coordinate 18,547 of NW_017670682.1, forward strand.
TTAGTTCAGGAGGCCTTGGACAAGGTCAAGACCATTCAGGGCAGGCTTCGTTCGGCTTAGTCGCGGCAAAAGAGTTATACAGATCGTAAGGTTCGGGATGTAGCTTTCATGGTTGGTGAGCGGGTATTACTATGAGTGTCGCCTTTGAAGGGCGTGATGAGATTTGGGAAGAAGGGCAAGCTTAGCCCTAGGTTCATTGGTCCATTTGAGATTCTCGACCGTGTGGGAGAGGTGGCTTATAGGCTTGCCTTGCCGCCTAGCTTGTCAGCCGTGCATCAAATTTTTCACGTGTCCATGCTTCGGAGGTATCACGGCTATCTAGCCCACGTGTTAGGTTTCAGCACTGTCCAGTTGGACAATGATCTGTCTTATGAGGAGGAGCCGGTGGCTATTCTAGACCGGCAGGTTCGACAGTTGAGATCGAAGAGTTTTCCTTCAGTGCGAGTTCAGTGGAGAGGTCAGCCTCCTGAGGCATCGACCTGGGAGTCCGAGTGTGATATGCGGAGCCGTTATCCTCATCTATTTCCCGACTCAGGTACTTCTTTCTTTTGTCCGTTCGAGGATGAACGGTTGTTTTAGAGGTGGAGCATGTGACGACCCAAAGGGTCATCACCTGTTTTCTCTTTCATTCCGTGCTTCCGAGGCTTTGAAAACCTCACTTTTAATTGCCTCGATTTGCGTGCGCAGTCAGGGCGTGTAGCCGGAAAGCCTAAATATGAATTATGTGTAAAAAATTGATGAATTTGGATATTAATATGATTAAAGTTCACTTTGGTCAACATTTTGGGTAAACGGATCCGGACCCGTGATTTGACGGTCCCGGAGGATCCGTAGGAAAATATGGGACTCGAGTGTATGCCCGGAATCGAAATCTGAGGTCCCGAGCCCGAGAAATGAATTTTTTTTGAGAAATTGTTTTTATGAAATCAAAATGGATATTTGAAATGAAATTGGATTAGATAGTGTTGGTATCGGGCCCGTATTTTGGTTCCAGCGCCCGGTACAGGTCTTATATGTGGTTTAAGCGCTTTCTGTGAAATTTGGTCGAAATCGGACGTCGATTGACGTGTTTCGGACTTAAAGTTCTAAAGTTGAAAGTTTAAGAAGTTTGAAGAAAAAGTGATGATTTTGAGGTTTGATTCCTCATTTTTGATGTTATTTTGGCGATTTGATCGCACGGTTAAGTTCGTATTATGTTGTTGAGTTAGTGTGTGTGATTGGTTAGGAGCCCCGAGGGCTCGGGAGTGATTTCGGAGGTGTTCGGAGTAGTTTTGGAGTTAGGAAAAATTGCAGAAAATATGCTGTTGGTGCACAGTAATTCCCTTCTTCACGTTCGCACTCACGCTATCGTGTTCGCATAGCCTTGAGCTTTTCCTCCTTCGCGTTCGCGTTCTGGCCATCGCGATCGCGATGCTTTGCTGTTTCCTCCATCGCGTTCGCGTCTCCTGATACGCGTCGCGTAGGCCAACCTTGGACCCCAGTAATTTTACTCTTCGCGTTCGCAGCCCTCCCACGCGAACGCGATGCTTCCAGTCCCCCTGTTTCACGAACGCGACCTCTATGTCCCGAACGCATAGAACAAATTCGTTCAGCGATTTTTTTTAAGTTTTCAGAAACAGTACATACGGGTGTTAGTCCAAAATCACGATCTCTCTTCTTCCCCAAGCTCTAGGAGTCTATTGAAGCCCCCATTCTTCAAGACCATTTGGGTTAGTAATTTTCCACCTATTTCCTTCATTTTCTCTCATTAATTAGTGAATTTCTAAGCTTAAATCACATAGATTAGGGTGGAAATTGGGGGAAATGGGTAGAGTTAAGGCTTTTCGATTTTCTTCGATTTTGACCTCGTTTTGGGGTCAAATTTAAAAACAAATTGTATATTCGGGCTCGTGGGGGAATGCGTGATATGGAATTGGTTCGAACCTCGTGTTTTGACCAAGCGGGCCCGGGGTTGATTTTGGAATTTTTTGAAGAAAGGTTGGGAATCTATATTTAGGCATTGGGTTTGATTTGTTTAGCTATTATTGATATTATAAAGTCATTATTCCTTAGATTTGATTGAGTTGGAGCCGAATTTGAGAGGGAAAGCGGTCGTTGTGGATTGATTTAGCCGTGGAAGTTGAGGTAAGTGTTTGGTCTAACTTTGGCTTGAGGGAATAGGAGTAGAGTCTTATTTGCTAATTGCTATTTGTCGAGTACGGTGATAGGCATGGTGACGAGTATCTATACACTGGTGTCGAGCATGAACGTGAGTCCTGAATTGCTATATTATCGAATTCTTAATTGTTGTTTATGAGGACTTGGTTGGAAATCTTTAACACTGAGCCAGTAATTGATGAGACTGAGTATTGATTTAATTGTGTTAAGTAGAAATTGAGTAAGTTTGGTTAAAGTTGAATTCTCCCTTGCCGGGATAGTTTATTATATTATCTTGTTCCCTTGCCGGAATAGTTTATTATATTATCTTGTTCCCTTGTCGGGATAGTTTATTATATTATCTTGTTCCCTTGCCGGGATAGTTTATTATAACATCTTTCTCCCTTGCCGGGATTATTTTGTGTATTGTGTTGAAAGAAATGGGATCGTGTGGCACGCCGACCACGAGATATTATGAAATGGGATCGTGTGGCACGCCGACCACGAGATAATATGAAATGGGAGCGAGTGGTACGCCTACCACGTGATACTATGAAATGGGAGCGAGTGGTACGCCTACCACGTGATACTATGAAATGGGAGTGAGTGGTACGCCTACCACGTGATATTATGAGAAATGGGATCGAGTTGCACGCCTGCAACGAGAGAAAATTGAAAAAAGTGAAAGTGGTTTGTTTTCCCTTATTCTGTGTTAGAAGAAATTAGATGTAGTTTCTTTTGTTATTCCTGATATTCCGTTTTATCTGCTACCCCATAAGCATGTTCCCCTCCCAGTTTTGATTGTTTACTTTCCCCTATTATTTTGTTGTACTTGTATATATATATCTGCACAGGTTTATCTGATAGTCTGGTCTATCCTCGTCACTACTTCGCCGGGGTTAGGCCAGGTACTTACCAGCACATGGGGTCGGTTGTGCTGATGCTACACTCTGTGCATCTTTTTGCACAGATCCAGGAGTTGGAGCAGCATTTGAGTAGCAGTAGCATTCTGGGAGCGAGCTTTCAGTCCAGGGACATTCGAGGTAGCCCTGCTGACGTCCGCATGCCCAAAGTCCCTTTCTATTTTATTCAGTGTGTTATCATTTGTACCGAAACAGACAGTTCTATGTTTCATTCAAACCTTGTATTTAGTATTCTCTAGTCGTTCATGAGTATTGTGACACCAGTCTTGGGTAGAGGATTTTGTTAGACTTCCGCATTTCTTTCGGTTAATTATATTTGAGACTTCCGCTTTATCATATTATGTTTTGTTTTTATTAAATGGACGATAATTGCTAAAAGAAGTAAATTGAGTTGGCTTGCCTAGCTCCTATTAGTAGGCGCCATCACGACCTCGAGGTGGGAAATCCGGGTCGTGACAACAAGCTTCTACTTTTTTGAATCAACAAAAAGAACTACTACTAGCATTTTAGCATTAAACAGTCCCCATGATCGATGCAAAACAAATGAGACTTATCAATAGTAATCCTATTTCGTTACTGGTGTATTTTAATCTATAGTAAATATAATCAACCTTATATTTAAACTATTAATTCATCTATTTCTGTATAGTTATGTGTAAGTATATTTTTGATAATATAATATATAGTGCAAATGTTTGTACAGTATCACTACTATACTTTGATGATATATATTAATCAGTTCTCCATGTTTTGTAATCTGTAACATTAGAAAGCAGATTGAAAGTAGTATAAGGCTCCGTTTGGTCATGAGTTTTGCCAAAATAAATTTGAGATTTATTTTCAAAACTCGTGTTTGGCCATAAATTTTGCCTATATTTTGGCCAAATCCCAAATCGCAAATTTCAAATCCCAAAATCAGCTATTGAGCTGAATTTGGGCCAAAATCTCAAAACTTGGGAATTATATACATGTTTTTTCAAAATAAAGTTGGAAAATATGTTTTGAAAACGTATGTCCAAACACATTTTCATCTTCAAACCAAACTTCACCCAAATCAGATTTTTCAAAATAAATTTAGGATCTATGACCAAACGCTAGCTAAGAATATTCACTATTCAGAAATTGCCTTTTAAAGTGTGTACTAATAGAATAGCTGGCATATATGGGGATTACGAATGTCAAAGCTATGCATGTGGTAATCCAGTATAGACTATACAGTATAGTCAATAGGTTAGGTTCCTAAAAGTATTAGGTGGAGGGTAATAAAATAAGAGGTACACTGCTCTAGAAATTTATTTGCGTTTGCATGAAGAGAAAAAGGAAGAAAGAATGAAAAAGAGAGTGTAAAATGGAAATATTCTCAGATGAGGTGAGAGAAAGTCAGACTTGAATCAGAAATATTTTGCCCCGGAAGAACTGAAGACAGGCACGGTTATGAGTAGGGAGTGTCAATTTAAGCCCAAACTTATTTAACCCGTCTTAGCTGTCCTGAGATTAATGGATTGTGTTACAAATATTTTAGCTCATGGGTCCATTTGGGTTGATCCCAAATTAACCTATTATATTTTAGGAAAATTTTTGTTCCTATACCATATAGGAAACTATATTACCAAATATGTTCATAGTTTGCATATTACCCGCCATGCTAATAATATTTCTACAAAATATAGACAATTCATTAAATAAGGAATCATTGTAGCTGTAGGCTTCCTTATTAAGGCGCGCTAATATTGGGGAATTAAATATTCATCCAGATATTTTACAACGCAAAATCACGCATTAATATTTCCTCTGTATATTTTCATACGTTGTTTGTTTGGATTGGATTTTTCATACGTTGTTTGATTGGAATTTGTTTTTACAGAGAAACGGAATTTTCATACGTTGTTTGTTTGGATTGGATGTTGTTGCAAAGAATTGAGAATTCTCTCTACGTCTCTCTCTATCTCTCAATCCCAAATTTCAGTAATATAAAGCAAAGGAAAAGAGAGCAGCAATTCCACCATTGACAAAGAGAGCAGCAATTCCACCATTTGATTGGATTGGGTGTTGTTGAAAATAATTGGGAATATGATTTGGAGTTTATATCTCAATTTTGAGGGGTTTTGGTGAAGATTAAACTTGGTTTTGGCTGAATTTCAGATTGAAACTCGAAGAAGAAGAAGAAGAAGACATGACATACATTATATTGCAGAAATTGTAGAAAAATTATAGACTATTGTTTATTTATTTTTCTTTTATTCATTTAACTATTGTATGAAAGTTGATAACATTGTATAAAAATTGTATTTAAGTGGTATTATTGTATTTAAGTGATTTAACGACAGTCGTAACATCTCTTCCCATTTCTTACTTCTTCTCTAGCATAATACATATTTTCTCCATATACTAGTCCAATTTTTTCAGTTGCATACCTAAATTTTGTGGATATTCTATGACACCAATAATTATTTTGAACTGAAATTAATACCACACCAAGAGACAAACATCAATAGTAAGGAACGCATTGTATGTCACTCATTCAACTGTATTTTCAAATTCCAATCAATTTTTTCTTTCTTTATTAAAATTTTTTAAATCTCAAAGTGTAACCTTTATCACCATTTTCCTCTCATCATCTCTTCCAATCAAAGCCCACCACTAGAGCACCAACAAATTATTTTATGACATTCGAGACAAAAAGAAACGTTTTGAGTTAAGTAAATGTTGAAATTTGTTGCTGCACAGACAAATTCTATCAAATTCTGGTTGTATATCGATGTCCTACACTTTATGTATATTTTATTTACAAAATAAACTACATGTCAGAGTGTATATATATATATATTATATATATATATATATATATATATATATATATATATATATATATATCTTTGTATGTATGTATGTATTTATGGATATATCAGTATGGATTTTCACAATATCTACAAAATTTCTACATTTATTCTACAATAAAACTGCATATCATTTGAAAATTAATATGAAATACAGAATTTCAATATTTCTACAAATTATCTACAAAATTTCTACAAACTGTTCATAACCGAATTTATCTTTATTTTCATGCAGGTTCGTCTGGAACACTAAAGTTACTTGATATACCAACATCTCCCGTTATAGAGGAATATGAAAGTATAATAATAACAGATAGTACACCAAGTTTTATTGAAGTAGGACAAGTATACCAAGACAAGCAAATTTCATACAACTAATTATACATAGTAAAAATAAATTTCATACAACTAATTATATAAAATACAACTTCTCTATAACTTATCTACAATTTTCTATAACTTTCACACATTATTTCCACCCAGTTAAATACAACTACAATAACATACAACTTAAATACAAATTTTATACAAAATTTATACAATATGTCTTTTGTATATTTTCTATCTGATTTATACATAGTAAAAATAAATTCATACAACTAATTATATATTATACAACTTATCTACAAATTATCTACAATTTGCGTAAATTATTCCTACTCAGTTATATACAACTACAATATAATACAATTTAAATACAATTTTTATACAATGTTGTTCAACTTTCATACAATAGTTAAATGAATAAAAGAAAAATAATAAACAACAGTCTTCAATTTTTCTACAATTTTTGCAATATAATGTATGTCATGTCTTCTTCTTCTTCGAGTTTCAATCTGAAATTCAGCCAAAACCAAGTCTAATCTTCACCAAAACCCCTCAAAATTGAGATATAAACTCCAAACCACATTCCTAATTATTTGCAACAACACCCAATCCAAACAAATAATGATTTTTGAAAACCCAAATTCGAATTCAAAGTTTCAAAGCTTTTTAATGGCTGTCAATGGTGAAATTGCTGCTCTCTTTTCCTTTCCTCTTATATTACCAAAATTTGGGATTGAGAGATAGAGAGAGACGTAGAGAGAATTCTCAATTCTTTGCAACAACATCCAATCCAAACAAACAATGTCTTTTGAAAACCCAAATTCGAATTCAAAGCTTCAAAACTTTTTATTGGTTGTCAATGGTGGATGGGTTACAGATTTTTGCTGGTATTAGAAGAGGAAATCGTGGGTGATTGAAGAAAAAATCGTGGGGATTTGGAGAGAGAAACTTGGGGGAGTGGAAATATACGGTTGAGTAAAATTAGGAGACTAATTAATACCATTAAAATCCTAAAATGGTACATAAATGGTAATTAGGTATATAGAAAGTAACTATATTAAAAGTTGAGCATGGAGGGTAATATAGTTTACTATATGGAATAGGAATGTAAAAATTCCTATATTTTATAGCCCATTCTTGTCACGACCCGGATTTTCCACCCTCGGGAGTCGTGATGGCGCCTACTCGTAGAAGCTAGGCAAGCCACGAAATTTAGAAATCTCTAACCTTTTCATTTTTAATACTTTTAACTACTAATAATAACAGGTGATAAACAGTAAAACAATAGCGGAAGACCAAAAAAACTTAAGCGGAAGACTTAGACAAATATAATACCAAAATCGATATGAAAAACCAACATATGTCTCTACCCAGAAACCGGTGTCACAACATTCACTGACTGTCTATGATTACTACATATAAATGTCTGATATAAAGAAACTCAGTTTGTCTCGGGTACAAATGATAACAGAACATAATAGTAGATAGAAGAGACGCCGGGCCTGCGGACGCCTGCAGGACTACCTCGGGATCTCTATGGACTGAAGGCTGGCTCCTGAGCTACTGCTACTGTCCCAGTGCTGCCTCGGTATCTGCACAGAGTGCAGAGTGTAGCATCAGCACAACCGACCCCATGTACTGGTAAGTGCCTGGCCTAACCCCGGCGAGGTAGTGACGAGGCTAGGACCAGACTCCAGATAAACCTGTGCAGTTATATATATATATATATATATACAACGGAAAGATAAACTAGAACAAACAATTAAAGCTAGGAAGGAGAAACATGCTTCGGAGAATAACAGATAAACAGAATCTCAAGAGAACTATAAGGAAACCAAAATTCAACTTCTAACAAGGATAAGGGAAAACAAAGGCAGATTTCACTTTTGGTTCACATCTCGTTGCAGGCGTGCAACCCGATCCCATTTCTCATATCTTGTGGTAGGCGTACCACCCGTTCCCATTTCATCATATCTTGTGGTAGCCGTACCACCCGATCCCATTTCATTATATCTCGTGGTAGGCGTACCACCCGCTCCCATTTCATTACATCTCGTGGTAGGCATACCACCCGTGTAACGACTCGACCGGTCGTTTGTCTTTTTAGAACCCCGTTCCCCCAAATAAAACTCTCCGTGCTCGCTTTAACCAATTTACGACCTGCGGGGATGGTTGGTTCGGGATTTAGAAGAGTTTGGATTGAAATATACACATTTAACTCTTTAGGATTTTCTTAAAAGGCTAAGTTTGACTTTGGTCAACATTTTGGGCAAACGGGCCCGGATTCGTATTTTGACGTTTCGGAGGATCCGCGGGAAAATATGGGACCTGGGCGTATGCCCAGAATCAAATTCCGAGATCCCTAACCCGAGTAAGGAATTTTTTATTAGAAACTGTTAATCTAAAATATTAAGGATTTAAAGAAACTAAATAATGATTGATTTCATGGGTATCGGGCTCGTATGTTGGTTCCAAAGCCCGGTACAAGTCCGAAATATCAATTAAGACCTACCCGCAAAATTTGACGTCAATCCGAGTAGTTTAAGGGCATTTTGGCCCGTTGGAGGAAAATTAAGAACTTGAAGTTCATTAGTTTGATTTATTTGGTTTTAGGGGGTGATTCCTAAATTTAGTGTTGTTCCAGGTGTTCCGAATGTTCGAGTAGGTCCGGTTCGTGATTTCAGACTTGTCGGTATGTTCGGGCGGGGCCCGGGAGCCCCGAGCGTCAATCGGACGAGGCTCGAGTGAAGTGGAAAAATTGGAGAAGTGCTGTAGGTTGCTGCTTCTGTCATAACCGCACCTGCGGTTGGTGGACCGCAGGTGCGAGACCGCAGATGCGGTCCTTGTATCGCAGAAGCGGCTCATGCAAACCAGGCCAGGAACAGTAGAAGCGGCTCCCAAGCCGCAGATGCGGCTCCGCACATGCGGCCTCCAGACCGCAGAAGCGATCCCAGCCTTCTCTCCCCATTTCACAGATGCAGTCATCTTCTCGCAGATACGGGACCGCAGATGCGGAAATCACTGAACCAGTGAGGTTCATTAAAGACGGGTTCTAAGCCATTTTTATCACTTATACACTCTTCCATTGACTATTTTGGGAGCTTTTGAGAGAAGGACTTCACTTAGCATCTTGAGGTAAGTGTGTGCTACCTATTTCTAGTTTAATATCATTGTCTTAGGAAGATTAAATACTAGTATTAAGGTGAAATTATGGGGTTAGAGCAAAAACCTAGGGTTTTAATAAAACTTAGATTTAACCACGAAATTTGTTATGAAATGAATTAGAAACCATATATTATTGATCCTTAGGTTGTAGAGAACAACTTCCTTTGAAAAATCTCGGAATCCGGTCACGTGAGCCCGGGGTCGGAAATTAGGAAACTTGTGTTAATGGTTGGGAAATTGCTTAAATAGCTAGAATTCGATCTTGTGAGTCTATATTAACTAGTTCTTACTTCATTTAACTAGTTTGGGATTGTTCGACTCCGAATTAAGGGCTTGGACTTGTTCTTGGCATTTGGAAGTGCACTTTGGAGCGAGGTGAGTCTCCTTTCTAACCTTGTAAGAGAAAATTGTCCCCATAGGTATGATAATTGGTAATTTGTTATTAAATGCGGGGGCTACGCACGCACTAGGTGACGAGAGTTTGTGCGTAGCTACTATTATGATTAATTATACGGGTAGTTTAGGGCCCGTATCATGCTATATTGTAATTGTTTCCATATTTTCTTGCTAATGTGATCACTTATGATATGCTAGAGACTTGAAGAAGAGGTAAGCGAATGTATACCTTTATTGGACACTTGTATGAATTATCTCGGAAATAAATGCGCATTCATGTGTTTCCTTGAATTAAATTGATATTGTGGATCGGGCCGATCGCCTCGGTAGAAATAGATGCATCTATGGTTCGCGCCATTCGACCCTCTGGCAGTGCACAATTTATTTTCTGTTGGATCGGGCCGTCGACCTCGGCATAATGTGCGCATGATATCTATGAGAAATCTTGTACATGACTGTTTGCTAAGTATTTCGAAATGTACATAACTAACTGAAATATTGTTAAGAACATGCTTTTTACCTCTTGCTATAAATTGTCGATTATTTGAGATTTTCATGCTTAGCATAGCACCTTATTATATGATTTGACCCTAGTAAGTATCAAGTTGACCTCTCGTTTCTACTTCTTCGAGATTAGACGGGATACTTATTGGGTACATATTGTTTATGTACTCATACTATACTTCTATACTTAATTGTACAGGATTTGAGGCAGGTACATCTGGCTATCAGTCTGGTGCGCGCCCCTGATTCATAGACCGAGACTTCCACGGTGAGCTTCTCCCTTCCTATGCCGTTCAGCAGCCGGATGGAGTCTTTTCTTACTTAGGTTGTCTATTCTATCTCAGACAGTAGGATAGGGTTATTCTTTTGTACATTCTACTAGTTGCCCATTAATTGTGACACCAGGTCTTGGCACACACGTTAGTAGATATTATTTTTGGGGTTGTATAATCATTTTGATACATTATTGATCGCTTCTGGTCTTAACTTTAATTTGGGAATCTATTATACTTATTTTTGGGTAAAAGTAAAAAAAAAATGAGAACTCAATTGTATTTCCGCGTTGGCTGGCCTAACAATGGTGTCGGGCGCCATCATGACCTATTGTGAAAAATGGGTCGTGACAACCCGCTCCCATTTACAAGCCAACACAAAATCAAAAGGAATCCTAGCAAGGGAACAAAAGCAATATAATAACTTCCCGGCAAGGGAACAACAATACCAAAACAAATATCTCGGCAAGGGAGAATCAACTATAACCAATCCTAACTCAATTCCTACGCAGCTCAAATAGCACCAATACTTAATCACGAATAAAATCCACGAGAATAAACCAAATCTTTGCTCAATATCGAGAATCATCAATTAAAGCATCCATAGCAACATTTAAGAACACAATATCAGTCAATATAAGACTCACGGTCATGCTTGACACCAACGTATAGATACTCGTCACCATGCCTATACGTCGTACTCAACAAGAAGCAATTAGCAAATAGGACACAACTCCTAATCCCTTAAGCTAAGGTTAGACCGGACACTTACCTCAAACTTCCACGACCAACTCAATCCTCAAATACCGCCTTTCCTTTCGAATTCGGCTCCAAAACAATTGTATCTATACATAATCGACTTCATAACGTCAATAAACGCTAAACAATTCAAATCCAATGCCAAATTATAGCTTTCTAATTATTCTTCCCAAAAAATCCAAAAATCGACCCCGGGCCCGCTTGGTCAAAACACGAGGTTCGAACCAAAATCCGCTCCCCCATTCACCCACGAGCCCGAATATATGATTAGTTCCATAATTCGACCACAAAACGAGGTCTAAATTGCATTTAATCAAAAAGCCCTAGTTCTACCCAAATCCCTAATTTTCTACCCTTAATCACATGTTTTAGGCCTAGAAATCTAGTGGGTGTTGATAAAAATGGAAGAAAACAAGCTAAAGATTACTTACCCAAGAGATTATGGTGAGGAAATGCTTCAAAAATCGCCTAAGAGCTTTGGAGAAGAAGAGGTTTATGAAATTTTTGTAAAATCCCGTAAGTGTTCTGTTTTGGGTCTTTTAAAATAACTGGGCAAAAATGTTCTTCGCGTTCGCGATGAGTCAGGCCTCCAGGCCTTCGCGTTCGCGTGAACGGGCTCGCGTTCGTGGAGAAGGATCTCCTCAAGCCCTCGCGTTCGCGTAAGACAAATGCCCCACCCCCTGCACAGGCCCACTTGGCCTTCGCGTTCGCGTGGCCAGGACCGCGTTCGCGAAGGGATAACCCCCACTGCCTCGCGTTCGCGACCTGAGCTACGCGTTCGCGTAGAAGGAAATTCCTCCAGCATCATTAACACATCGCGTTCGCGAGGGCCATCCCGCGAACGCGAAGAAGAAAACATCAGTACACCAGAACAGCTATTTCTGCAACTTTTTTTAAGTCCAAAACTTCCCGAAACACATTCGAAACACACCCGAGCCCTCGGGGCTCCTAACCAAACACACGTACTAACTCAACAACATCATACAAACTTATCCGTGCAATCAAATCGCCAAAATAACCTTAATAACAACGAATTAAACCTTAAAATCAAAGAACTTTTCTCAAACTTCATAAAATATCAACTTTAGCAATTTGGGTCCGAATCACGTCAAACAACATCCGTTTTTCACCAAATTTTACAGAAATGTCTTAAATCATATATAAGACCTGTACCGGGCGGCGGAACCAAAATACGGGCCCGATACCACCATGTTCTAATCAAATTTCATTTAAAATTTCCTTAAACAATTTTAGAAAACAATTTCCTTTAAAAATTCATTTCTCGGGCTTGGGACCTCGGAATTCGATTCCGGGCATACGCCCAAGTCCCGTATTTTCCTATGGACCCTCCTGGACCGTCAATTTACGGATCCGAGTCCATTTACCCAAACTTTGACCGAAGTCAAATTAATTCATTTATTAGCCAATTTTTATCATTTTTCACGGATTTTCATATTTAAGCTTTCCGGCTACTCGCCCAGACTGCGCACGTAAATCGAGGTGACTCTAAATGAGGTTTTCAAGGCCTCGGAAACATAGAATTTAATTTAAAAGCAAGTGATGACCCTTTTGGGTCATCACATTCTCCACCTCTAAAACAACCGTTCGTCCTCGAACGGACAGAAGAAGGAAGTACCTGAGTCGGGGAAAAGATGGGGATAGCGGCTCCGCATATCGGACTCGGACTCCCAGGTCGATGCCTCAGCAGGCTGACCTCTCCACTGAACACGAACAGAGGGAAAACTCTTCGACCTCAACTGACGAACCTGCCGGTCTAGGATAGCCACCGGCTCCTCCTCATAAGACAAGTCCTTGTCCAACTGGACAGTGCTGAAATCTAACACGTGGGAGGGATCGCCGTGATACCTCAGAAGCATGGACACATGAAACACTGGATGCACGGCTGACAAGCTCGGCGACAATGCAAGTCTATAAGCCACCTCTCCCACTCGATCAAGAATTTCAAACGGACCAATGAACCTAGGGCTAAGCTTGCCCTTCTTCCCAAATCTCATCACACCTTTCATAGGCGACACTCGAAACAATACGCGCTCACCGACCATGAAAGCCAAATCTCGAACCTTGCGGTCGGCATAACTCTTTTGCCTGGACTAAGCTGAATGAAGCCTATCCTGAATGATCCTGACCTTGTCCAAGGCATCCTGAACCAAATCCGTACCCAACAACCGAGACTCCCTCGGCTCAAACCATCCAATCGGAGACCGACACCGCCTACCATATAAGGCCTCATAAGGAGCCATCTGAATACTCGACTGGTAGCTAGTGTTGTAGGCGAACTCCGCTAAGGCAAAAACTGATCCCACGAGCCTCCAAAGTCAATAACACAAGCTCGGAGCATATCCTCCAAAATCTGAATAGTCCGCTCGGACTGCCCGTCCGTCTGGGGATGAAATGTTGTGTTCAACTCAACCCGTGTGCCCAACTCTCGCTGAACTGCTCTCCAGAAATGCGAGGTAAACTGCGTACCTCGGTCCGAAATGATAGACACGGGCACACCATGAAGGCGAATAATCTCCCGGATATAGATCTCAGCTAACCTCTCAGAAGAATAGGAGACTGCCACAGGAATGAAATGTGCTGACTTGGTCAGCCTATCAACAATGACCCATAATGCGTCGAACTTCTTCCGAGTCTGTGGGAGTCCAGTAACGAAGTCCATAGTGATCCGCTCCCACTTCCACTCGGGAAGCTCAATCCTCTGAAATAAACCACCAGGCCTCTGATGCTCGTACTTGACCTGCTGACAATTCAAACACCGAGCCACATATGCAACGGTATCCTTCTTCATTCTCCGCCACCAATAATGGTGCCGCAAATCCTGATACATCTTCGCGGCGCCCGGATGAATAGAGTACCGGGAGCTATGGGCCTCCTCTAAAATCAACTCTCAGAGCCCATCCACATTAGGAACACAAACTCGACCGTGCGATCTCAAAACTCCATCATCATCTAAGGTAACCTGCTTGGAACCTCCGCGTTGCACCGTGTCTCTAAGGACACATAAATGGGGATCATCATACTGCCGATCACGGATATGCTCCAATAATGAAGAACGGGCGACCGTGCAAGCCAACACACGACTAGGCTCAGAAATATCCAGCCTCACGAACTGATTGGCCAACGCCTGAACATCCAAAGCAAGCGGTCTCTCACCGACCGGAATATAAGCAAGACTGCCCATACTGGCTGACTTCCTACTCAGAGCATCGGCCACCACATTGGTCTTTCCCGGATGATATAAGATGGTGATATCATAATCTTTCAACAACTCCAACCACCTCCTCTGCCTCAAATTCAACTCCTTTTGCTTGAACAAATACTGAAGACTCTTGTGATCCGTAAATACCTCACATGCCATGCCATAGAGATAATGCCTCCAAATCTTCAATGCGTGAACTATGGTTGCCAACTCCAAATCATGAACTGGATAGTTCTTCTCATGAATCTTCAACTGCCGCGAGGCATAGGCAATGACCTTGCCATCCTGCATCAACACTGCACCAAGTCCAGTACGAGAAGCATCGGAATAAACTGTATAAGGCCCTGAACCTGTGGGCAAAACCAACACCGGTGCCATAGTCAGAGCTGTCTTGAGCTTCTGAAAGCTCGCCTCACACTCATCCCACCATCTAAACTGGGCACCCTTCTGGGTCAACCTGGTCATTGGGGCTACAATGGATAAAAACCCATCCACGAACCGACGATAGTAGCCTGCCAATCCCAAGAAACTCCGAATCTCTATAGCTGATGCTGGTCTAGGCCAGTTCTTGACTACCTCAATCTTCTTTGGGTCCACCTGAATACCATCTGCTGATACAACATGACCCAGAAAGCAACTGAACTCAACCAGAACTCACACTTAGAGAACTTAGCATATAACTGACTATCCCTCAGGGTCTGAAGAACCACTCTAAGGTGTTGCTCGTGCTCCTCCTGGATGCGAGAATATATCAATATATCATAACGAAGACTATAACGAACGAATCCAAATAAGGCCTGAACACTCGGTTCATCAAATCCATAAAAGCTGCTGGGGCATTTGTCAACCCGAATGACATCACTAAGAACTCATAATGCCCGTACCGAGTGCGGAAAGCTGTCTTAGGGACATCGGATGCCCTAATCCTCAACTGATGGTAGCCAGATCTCAAGTCAATCTTTGAAAATACCTTGGCACCCTGAAGCTGATCGAACAAATCATCAATCCTCGGCAGTGGATACTTATTCTTGATTGTAACCTTGTTCAATTACCGTAATCAATGCACATTCTCATTGACCCATCCTTCTTTTTAACAAACAACACCGGCGCACCCTAAGGTGAAACATTGGGTCTAATGAAACCCTTCTCAAGCAAGTCTTGCAACTGCTCTTTTAACTCTTTCAACTCAGGCGGGGCCATACGATACGGCGGGATGGAAATGGGCTGAGTGTCCGGAGCCAAATCAATGCAGAAATCAATATCCCTGTCGGGTGGCATACCCGGCAGGTCTGAAGGGAATACCTCAGGAAACTCACAGACAACGGGCACAGACTCAATAGAAGGAACCTCGGCACTAGAATCACGAACATAGGCCAAATAGGCCAAACACCCCTTCTCGACCATACGCCGATCCTTCACATATGAGATAACACTACGGGTAGAATGATCAGGAGTCCCTCTCCACTCTAAACGAGGCAAACCCGGTAAGGTTAAGGTCACAGTCTTGGCATGACAGTCCAAGATAGTGTGGTAAGGTGATAACCAGTCCATCCCCAATATAACATCGAAATCAACCATGTCTAGAAGCAACAAATCTGCACGAGTCTCAAGGTCGCCAATCACCACAATACAAGAACGATGGACTCGATCTACCACCCCACCCCACCCCACCCTACCCTCCCCCCCTTCTAAAAAATAAATTTTACTTTTTTTTTGTATTTTTAATTTTCTGTTTTTTTTTTGCACCACTCCTCACCCCCCCTCCACCCGCATAAACCCCTCTAAAAAAATTTTATTTACGTTTTTTTTTAATTTTAATTTTCTGTTTCTATTTTTTATTTTCTGCATCACCCATCCGCCCAACCCTCCCCCACCCACCCACCCCCTACCCCGCCCCCAATTTTTTTTTCAACTTACACATTTTAATGTAAAAGGCTTTTTTATGCAAGATGAGCATTGTTCTAAACACATGAGTCACGTTAGGCGGGTTGGGTTATGACCCATTGTTTAGGCCATCTTGACCCGGCCCATCTTAGTCCAAGTACACTTTGGGCTGTGTTGGGCAATGACCCATTTATTGGCCTAACCCATCTTGACCCGCCCAAATTCGGTCCAACCCGCTCATTTGCCGCCCCTAGTTATGAGCATGTGCATGTAATGTGTAATTTGGGATTTCAAACTTGATCCAAAGTGCTCCTTTTACACTGCTAAATTTGCTAGTATAAAATATAAGACTATGACTAATTATTAGATTAAAATAAGAGACAATTTTTTTTCCCGATCCGCAGTATTTTTATGTTAATAAAGCGAAAAACAGTTTTGCACGCTCACGTTATCATAGTCAAAACTCCTACTAGGAAGGATCACTCTATTTTAAACCAAAGCAGGCGAAAGAATTGCAACAACCAAAATATGGATTATGCTTTGCATGGATGACGGAGATAATATTTGACTTAAATGCAACTCAATAATTTCAACGGATCTGATTTACCACTTGCACCAAATAAATAAAAAAGAGAAAATTCATAAAGTACCCATTAAACTTGTCAGGAAAAATCATTTACACATCTAAACTTTACGGGTGTCCTAACACCCTAACACCCCACTATTCTTATCTAAACTAAATTTAATACCCCATTAAGTGATGATCTGTCATGAAAAGCGTAGTTCATTTCCTAGATGCGCGTGAGACAAAAAAATCAGCTTAAAATTAAGTTACTTGTCCAGGTGTCACTTTCCTATTGGATACTCTAACTAATTAAACTTAATACTATTTTTTTTCTCTTTCCTTATTCATTTTTCTTTTCTTTTTCATTTCTTTTTCTCTTTCTTCATTTTAACAGTACCCATTTCTCTTTCTTCATTTTAACAGACCCATTTTCTCTTTCTTCGTTTCTTCATTTTCTTCATTTTTTAAAATAGTATTTGAAGAATATAAAAAAGAATGTTATATAGTACAATTAATTTTATATAGATACAGAGATAGAAGGAGATAACCAAGGGATAACGGAAAATTTTTTTGGGATCGCCATACACGGAGAGCTTGAAATACCATTTTTCGTACAGAGCTTGAGTCATAGATTTAAGTTGGAATAATTTTAATACTTGATTGGAGTGCTTGAAATACCATTTTTCGTACAAGAATTTTCTCTTGTTTTCTCCTAGATCTGGGTGTGTGGGTATTCTTTTGTGAGATTGATGTGAAGGAAAAATGGTCAAATTAGAGGTGCTAAAGTGGATGGCACGGGAGGTGGTTCTGATTTTTCAGAGATAGAGTTTATGAGTTNGGGTGCGAAGATAACGATGAAGGAAGCTAGGAGAAGATGAAAATGAAAAAAAAAAAGTAGAAAAAAAGGAAAAGAAAAAGTAAAAATAAAAAAGGAAACAGTGCAGTATTTTGATACATGGCGCGTGTTAACACAGTCCACTACAAGACTGGTTTGGTATTTT
The DNA here is from genome assembly GCF_001879085.1 of Nicotiana attenuata. Taxonomy (NCBI): domain Eukaryota; kingdom Viridiplantae; phylum Streptophyta; class Magnoliopsida; order Solanales; family Solanaceae; genus Nicotiana; species Nicotiana attenuata. The sequence continues at coordinate 36,536 of NW_017670682.1, forward strand.
GAGGGAGGTATAAAATTTAGTTTAGATAACAATAGTGGGGTGTTAGGACACCCTTAAAGTTAAGGTGTGTAAATGACTTTTCCAAACAAGTTTAATGGGGTGTTTATGTATTTTCTCAATAAAAAATAATTTTATCTAGTAGGGATAATATTTGGAAATAGGTTATTAGTCTTAACCAAAAGATTAATGGTTAATACTGTCACATACTTTGTGGGAGGCTACTGCTAACAAATTAGACCCACCCATGCCCTGTTTTTTTTTTTTTTTTTTTTTTTTTTTCCTTTTTGAATTTAAGTTGCATATACAGATAATGTAATTTATCTCGTCATATTACCATTGAATTTCTTAAATTAATCTTTTCCAGACTTGAATACTCCGGCCAAAATAACATAGGATTAGTGTTATATTATCCATTAAGTTTTTCAAAGAATATAAGTTCAATTCGTATACGTTTAGAAAGTACTTAATTTCAATTAATTTGACTTTTCAAAAGGAAATAAGCATCAGTCATTAATTACGTCATGGCTTATTGAAAATATGTACGTATTATTTTTACTTCAAATTAAAGCAAAATTAAAGTGAATTTTATTAAGTAGAATACTTCCATTGTCATTTTTCTTTTTGCGTCAAGATAATATACACTCTTTTTACGTACATGTTTCAAGGCTTTCACCATTCTTGCTGTTGCTGGGATGCAGGTTATTTGGTCTTTAATTCTCCTTCTCCCATTAATTTCATGTATGTGCCTGCAAAAATACGATCAATTACATTAAATATTGACACTGCAACTAAAATTATTCGAGTATTCTGAACCTACCTGCACATTCATTCACTGCAATATCTGTAGATTGATTGTATTTTCAACGAAACTTCACATCAGCTATATGTATAAATAAGCTCAGTCTGCTCATCTCTCGCCTCTGTCGCCCAAATATAGCAGCTTCTCGTTTTCGTTGCCAACTGCCCTCACCCGCTATAAATTAATGCTGCTTTATTTTGATGGGATAGAGGATGTTTGCCCTCACATTTATGTTGATTAATAGATTAGAACACTGCCCGCTTTCTGCCTCAATTACATAGACAGGCTTTTACTTTTTTGGATCAGTAAATACTACTCCTGTTGATAGAGCAGTATAGGGAGAGAAAGAAGGACTTGCATATGGTGTTCATCGACTTGGAAAAGGCGTACGATGAAGTTCTGAGGGAGGTTTTGTGGAGATATTTGGAGGCTAGAGGTGTACCGGTTGCCTATGTTAGGTTGATTAAGGACATGTATGATAGAGTAAAGACCCGAGTGAGGACGGTGGGTGGGGACTCAGACCATTTCCCGGTTATGATGGGGTTGCATCAGGGGTCGGCACTCAGCCCTTTTTTGTTTGCTCTAGTGATGGACGTACTGACGCGCCACATCCAAGGGGATCGGAGGTGCCGTGGTGCATGCTATTTGCAGATGATATTGTATTGATTGGCGAGACGCGAGACGGTGTGAACGCGCAATTAGAGGCATGGAGTCATACCTTGGAATCTAAAGGTTTCAAGTTGAGTAGGACCAAGAAAGAATACTTAGAGTGTAAGGTCAGTGGCAAGAGAAGGGGAAGGGGAGGTGAGGCTGGACTCGCTGGTCATCCAAGGAGAGAGAGTTTTAAGTACCTCGGGTCTATCATTCAGAGGATAAGGAGATTGATGAGACGTCACCCATCATATTGGGAGGGGGGGAGAATGGGTGAAGTAGAGACTCGCTTCGGTGTTTTGTAAGAAGGTGCCACCGAAACTTAAGGGCAAGTTCTACAAAGTGATGGTCAGACCAACGATGTTGTATGGGGGTGAGTGTTGGCCAATCAAGAGCGCTCATGTCCAGAAGATGAAGGTAGCAAAGATGAGGATATTGAAATGGAGGTGCGGGGCACACTAGGTTAGATAGGATAAGAAATGAGGTTATTTGCGACAAGGTAGGTGTGGCCCCCTATTCAGGACAAATTGCGAGAACCGCGACTTAGGTGGTTTGGTCATGTAAGGAGGAGCACAGACTCCCCGATGAGGAGGTGTGAGAGGTTAACATTGGAAGGCCTACGGTGAGGTAGAGATAAGTCAAAGAAGAGGTAGGGAGAGGTAATTAGGCAAGACATGGCGCAACTTCAGCTGACCGAGGGCATGACCCTTGATAAGAAGGTGATAAATGATGAAAAATGCATGTTCTTGAGTAAGTTTGCATATAATTTCTTATGTGAGTTGCGGGAGATTACATGTTTATAAACATATAATATGCTCATTACATGTTCATTGTGTGTAGGAATGAATTTGGATGAAAGTTGGCAATAATTGGATGATTTGATGCAAAAAAGAGTAGAGATACAAGACATGGGAGCGTGCCACAATTGGTGCATTGCGTGAAAGTACGAGCGAAATGGCTTAGAAAAAAATAAAAAACAGCAAAGTATGGAGGTTGGCACTGAACATGGCATGCGACAACACAAAGAAAAAGAAGAAATAACTGGGAGCGTGCTAGAAGTCGCGCGTTGCACCAACTCTGGCACGCGACTCACCGTGTACTTTTCGAATTAGGAGAGATCAAGGACGCCACAAATCAACCCTAATTGATATAAATACATCATAAAACGTCCTTTAAAAGGGGAGACACTACTTTAGGGTAAGACAACACCCAAGGAGGCAAGAACACGCTAGGAGCAAGGAGGAAGATTCAACCACGAGTTTTTCCCCTTCTCCTTCCTATTTTTATTGTTGGTTATTTGAGTATAATGTTTTCACATACTTTTATGAATAGCTAATTTATTATCTAGAGTTTTGGTGGAACCTCTAGGAGGATGAATTCTTGTTATGTTTTTATATAATTTAACCTTTTATTTTATCTACTTGTTCAACTACGTGGTTATTTCAATTGATTGAATGACCATCGATTGACTATGCCTATTTATTATGTATTTCTTGAGAAAGAGTGCATATTTAGGTTATTGTTGAATAACGTCACTCCCAAGGTATATGATAGATCAATACGGTGGGTTAAAAGCGGGGTTAGAGTAAATGAAGCTTTGACGTGATCATAGTGAGCGGTGAAAAAGTGCGAGCTAGCGTAATTCGAGAGAATATGACTAGTACATTATTTGTGACAACCCGACCCGTCGTCTCATGTGTTACCGCTCCGTTTCCCCCCATTTTATGCTTCTTCATGTTTCGTTATCGATATGTGGTGTGTTAGAGTTGATTTGGATTGGTTTTGATAAGGAATGAGACCCTTAGTCTCTTTTAAGAAGGCTTAAGTTGGAAAAGTCAACCGGATGTTGACTTATGAGTTAGAGGGTTCGGATGTGATTTCCGATGATTTGGTTAGCTTCAGGGGATGATTTGTGACTTAGGAGCGTGATCGGAATTGATTTTGGAGGTCCGGTGTAGAATTAGGCTTGAATTGGCGAAGTTAGTATTTTGGCGAGTTCCGGCTGATGGGTGAGATTTTGATCCGAGAGTCGGAATGAAATTTCGAGAGTTGCAGTAGCTTCATTAGGTGATTTTGGATGTGTGTGCAAAATTTCAGGTCATTCGGAGGTGTTTCGGTCGGGTTTTTGATCAAATGCGTGTTTCGGAAGTTTTTGAAGAACTTAGGCTTGAATCCGATGTGATTTAGTGGTTTTGGCGTTGTTTGATGGGTTTTGATGATTGGAACAAGTTTGAATGAGGTTTTAGGATGTATTGGTGCTTTTGGTTGAGGTCCCGGGGGCCTCGGGGTGAGTTCGGATGGTTAAACGGAGAGTTTTTGGAGTTGTTGTATGTTTCATATTGCTGGTATCTGGTGTTTTCGCACCTGCGGCTATTGGACCGCAGGTGCAGTCTCGCAGAAGCGAGCTGGGCCTCGCAGAAGCGGAATTATGGGACCTTGTCTGAGTCCGCAGGAGCGGAAAATTTGACCGCATAGGCGGTCCCGCTGAAGCGAATTAGGGACCGCAGAAGCGGTGGGTGCCTTAAGTGAAAAGTTCGCAGAAGCGGACGTGGACCGCATATGCGGAAGTCGCAGAAGCGGTAATATATCCGCAGAAGCGGAATGGCTGGTAGTTAAGTGAGATTTATCTTCTTCGCGAATTTCTTTTGAAAGAATAACATTTTTTACTCCGAACCTTGAGAGCTTTGAGGCGATTTTGAAGATGGTTTCGAGGGCTTTAATCAGGTATGGATTCTTGGACTTAGAATACGATTTTATGGTGTAAAAACATGGATTTAGACTGAATAATCAATGAATCAAAGGTCAAAAATGGTGGTTTAGGGCTTGAACTTAAGAGAGTTTAAAATAGGGATTTGAGGGGTCAATTGGACTCCGATTTTGGTAGATTTGATATGTATGGGCTCGTGGCGAGGCGAGGAATCCGGTGATGTGAATTTTGTGATTTATCGAGAAGTGGGCCCAGGGCTCGGGTTTTGCTAGTTTCGAGATTATTGCTATTTTTTTGATTGTTTTCGATTGGGTATTGCCCCATTGGCATATTGTGATGTAATGGCTCTGTTGTTGGATAGATTCGATGCGCATGGAGGCCGGTTTGAGGGGCAAAGGCGTTGCGAACTAGAGATTTCACCGGTTCGAGGTGAGTAATGATTGTAAATGATATCCTGAGGGTTTGAAACCCCGGATTTGCACCCATAGTGCTACATTGAGGTGACTTGGACGCCGGATAGAGAGCGTGGGTTAGAGCACCATTGGGGATTGTGACTTGGTCCGTCCCGGTTGTTGATTTTACCGCGTATTTCACTATGACTTGCTATTTTGCAGTATGACTTGGGCTTATTGCCATACTTGGGGCTTATTGCCGACTGTTTGAACTCCTTGTGAGCTATCATCACTGTTTTCCTCACTATTTGAAATATTATTAGAACTCAATCCATTTGAATTACATTGTTTCATGAACTCAGCTATGGTTTTACTCAACCTTGAGTTTTAACTGATATTTGAACTATTGTTTGAGCTGAGCATTATTGTTTTTTTTTACTGATGCCCGAGGGGCTTAAGATTATTTTTGGACTGATTGAGGCCGAGGGCCATATGTGAGGATATGTTGAGTGATATGAGGAGGCTTTCAGGCCTCGAGCGATATGTGAGGAGGCTTTCAGGCCTCGAGCGATATGTGAGGAGGCTTTCAGGCCTCGAGCGATATGTGAGGAGGCTTCCAGGCCTCGAGTGTATTGTGAGAAGGCTTTCAGGCCTCATGTTGATATGTACAGGCTTTCAGGCCTTATGATGATATAGCGCTTGGGCTGTAGGAGCCCCTCCGGAGTCTGCACCCCCACAGTGAGCGCGGGTACCCATCTAGAGCGGATAAATTTTAGACAGTGGTAACAATGGCACTGTTATACGCGTTTTGGTCAGGTAACAATGACTGACCAGTTAGGTAACAACGACTGACCAGTGGTAAAAATGGCACTGTAATACGCATTTTGGTCAGGTAACAATGGCTGACCGGTCAGGTAACAATGACTGACCAGGAATATAAATCATGCCCGAGGAGCCGGAACTGTTTTGAGATATTGCCCGAGGGGCGAACTTTGATATGCTCATCTTGCATATTTACTTGTCTTTTTATCTGTCATACAGTGGTAATTGTGCCCGAGGGGCGGATTTTTCTGTGCTTATCAGAACTAACTGTTTTGAAATCGTTTTCGTAATTATTGAAAAGACCATTTTCAAAAGAGATTTGAACTGAGCCAATGTATTTATAAAGATATCATAGATTTCACTGTTTTTCTTAGAAAATTGTACCCGGCTTCTATACAGCATGTTGGTTGCTTTACGTGATTTCTTGCTGCTCAGTTATTATTTACTTTTATTACTCACTGAGTTGGAGTACTCACCTTACTCCCTACACCTTGCGTGTAGATGCAGGTATTTGTTCACCCGGTAACGGGTTTTGAGCTGGTTGAAGATTTGTCTATCGTAGCTGAGCAGGGTGACCGCCAGCGTTCGCGGCACCGGATTTCTTCCTTTGATTCTAAATTCTATTCTGTATATTACTGGCCTTGTAGTTGTATTGAGACTCCTCTAGATGCTCGTGACTTGTGACACCCCGATTAGGGCTGTGTTGGGTTGTAAATCTGTTAATTAATATCATTAAGTCATATCTTGCCATTCATTTGTGTTTAACTATTTTGAAAGAGTCAAGTTGGGTTAGTTGGCTGGCCTTGTCTTCACGAGAGGCGCCATCACGATCAGTGCGGGGTTTGGGTCGTGACATTATTGTAGTTGCTCGAGAGAGAATTACGATAGTCGAGTGCTCATGATTAGTAGAGAATACTTAGACGAAATTGTAGGCGACTTAGCGGGAAGAATTCCGACAATTGGGGAGACCATAACTCTAGACCTCCTTAATTTATTCTCCAACTCTTAGTCTCTTTAGTTACTAATTTTACTGCTTTTAATAGTTTCTAGTTAATTAGCTTAAAATAATAATCGCTATCTTTATAACTTAGGAACTGTTCGAACTTGTCTTCTTAGTGATAGTGAACAGTTGTAGCTAAACCTTAGTTCTCTGTGGGATTCAACTCCGTGCTCTTAGACCGGATTATATTTGCAGCGACCGCTTATCTTTATAGGACTAGAGTTGGGCGTGATTAGAAGGTATGGAGGTCGAGGATTAAGGTAGTAGAGTAGGTAGTCTAGAGCGGTCATAAAGTAGTATTGGCACGCAGTCTCGCTTTCTGTTGGTAGTAGGTTTTTATGACTATCCATAGTTTTCTTCCATTGTTGATCACCTTACTGTCTTGTTTTTATTCTGCTTTTTTATGGATTTTTGGTACTGCCCCTTCTTGTCTATATTTTCATTAATGTGGTGCTTATGATTTTCTGAGGCGAGGGTCTATTGGAAACAACCTCTCTATCCTCACAAGATAGGGGTAAGGTCTGCGTACACACTACCCTCACCAGACCCCACGGTGTGGGATAATACTGGGTATTTATAGTAGTTGTTGTTATTAGTAAATACTACTCCTCCATTTCAATTATATGAACCTATGTTACTGGGCATGAAGTTTAAGAAAAAAGAGAAACTTCTGAACTTGTGGTGCAAAATGAGGTACATATAATTTTTGTGGTTATAAATCATTACATAAAAGTAAATTGCTTTCAATTATGGAAAGGGTTTTTCTTTTTGACACGAATAAAAAAGAAAATAGGTTCACATAAATTGAAACTGATGGAGTATAACACTGTTATAGTAACCAAATCCTTCTTGTGATATGCATGGGTTTATAGAGATAGTACTTCTCCTTCTCCTTTTCATGGCCATAGATGCAAGAGAGAAATAAAGCAGAGATGTAGTAGCAGCTAGCAAACATGTTGAATGTTGATATTCGGTCAAAAATGCATATATTTAATTATTATTGCCTCATATTTTGGCACTTTTTAATCGTCTTTTGAGTACTAGTTATATTAATTTGTGCTTAATATTATATTTTAACTGTATAGGAATAAAGCGGTGTGAAGATCAAAAGATTTGGAGCAAAATTGAATAAAACGCGGAAGAAAAAGAAAGACAATTAAATGAATATAAAAAGGGGGAACACCCTTTGGTCATTGTCCCCCCAAATGCAAGACAAAAATACAAAGAGTTAAAGAAGGCAAACAAAAACGTACATAATGAGTTGAAGGATTTCAACGTGAAATGCTCACTGCTTTCAGCGCCAGGACCAGGCGCTAAGCGCTAGCCTGGACGTTGTATTGCGGGGGTTTTCCTACTTTGTTCGGGACAAGGTTATTTCGGCCTTATACGGTCCCAACTCGTATAAAAGGGGTCCTAAACCTATTTTGGAGGGAAGAGAACGTTTTTTGAGAGAAAAACACAAGCACAGAGCAGCCGTGGAGGCCGGAATTCATCAAGTTCAATCTTTTCTTCCATCAAAACTTAGTAATTTTTATGTTTCTTTGTATGATTTGTTGTTTTTCTACCATGTCTATGTGGAGCTAAACTTCACGTTCTAGGATTGTGATTCTTTCATGACTATTGTTATTCGGATATTTATTTTGATTTCTTAGTTTATCATATTGGTTTATTTATTCAATCCTGCACTTAATTATTTGATTGCTTGATCACCAATTGAATACTATCTACGAATCTAGAATTGAACTCGAAAGTGGGAATTCTAGATTGCATATAGGATTGAATAGAGCAAGTTCTTGAACCAGGGCATCGGGGGACGGATTCACGGTTAGGATAGACATATACCTAATTGCCTTGCTTGGTTGATTTATAGGAACTATAAATGCATTCTTGTTAGTTCTAACTCCATAGACATATAGGCGTTAGGTTAGCTTGAATAGGCGAGTAAGAACTCGATAGATTCTTATGAGCAATATTAACCCTATTAACCATTAAACTAGATAACTTAGTTCGTCAATTCAATTGAAGAATACAATAGGAATGTTAGATAGCCCATAATCCTAGATCGTTTTCATCATATTGATAAAATAAAATTCTGCTCTTCCTCTATTCAAAGTTCATTATTTGTTTTTATTTATTTTATTTAGTTTAGAATCAAATACTTCTAGGTTTAATTCTTGTTTAGATAATTAGGATAGTCTAATTTAGTTAATAGGTACTCACAAGTCCTCGTGGGTTCGACATCCGACTTTTAGTCACTTTATTACTTGACGACCGCGTATACTTGCGTGTGCGTTTGGCCGCAACAAGTTTTTGGCGCCGTTGCCGGGGACATAAAAATTAACTATTCTACTGGATTGGATTTTTACTTCTTGCCTATTCAAGTTTTTTTTAACTTAATTTAATATTTTATTATCTTTGTTGATATGGCATCTTGGAATGATAATTGGTCGAATATTGATTATTCTTATTATGGTGATCCTTGTCCATATTGTGAAGGACCACACTTGTGGCAAAATTATGAATCTCGATCATATGGGCGGAATATTTGTAATATGTGTGGTGGTCAAGGTGGCCATTGGGATAGTTGTCCTAATTCTTATTATCCTTCTCAGAGCTCTTATTATGATGTTTCTAATAATGTTTATGAGTTTGATAGGAGTAATGAAGTACAAGATATGGAACGTGATGCATATTTTAGGGATATTCTGAGGCAAGTAGTCGAGCTACAAGATGAAAATCGAAAGGCTGCACAAAGAATTAGTGCAGCAATCACGAGAATGAAGGCCGAGGCAGAGGAAGTGGCTGAAGAGAGCGAGCTCCCACCAGAAAATAATTTTGAAGAAGCAGATATAGTGAGCCAATCTTGGCTAGAGGAACAAGCTCAACTTATAAAATCTCATGAGTTTCTCCGTGACGGTCTTTCAAATATGACACAACAACTAATAGAAGCAAGAACTGAGCTCAGGCAAGAGATAGACCAATTTGGCTTAGATATCCATGACTTGCATGATCAATTGAATAAAAAGGTTGAGGCGTCTAATTCCCCACAACCAATTTTTGTGGATACTGGCTAGCTTGTGAAGCGGAAAGAGGAACTTCAACTATTCGACCAAAATATTATTAATAATGCCAAGGTTGACGAAGAGTGCAAAATTGAGGATGTCAAAAATAATGCAATTTTGGAGCTGGAGCGTATTGGACCTCATTCTAAACACTTTTCAACATTGTGTTTGGTTGGTGACATGGGAATTGATCCAGTCGAGCATATAGAGGAGTCAATGGATGAGGAACAAAGTGCTTATGTGACGACCCAAAGGGTCATCACTTGTTTCCTTACTCATTCTATGCTTCTGAGGCCTTGAAAACCTCATTTGGGGTTGCCTCGATATGCGTGCGCTGTCCGGGCACGTAGCTGGAAAGCTTGAATATGAATTCTGTGAGAAAAATGCTAAATTTTGATATTAAATCGGATAAGTTTGACTTCGGTCAATATTTTGGGTAAACGGACCCGGACCCGTGATTTGACGGTCCCGGAGGCTCCGTAGGAAAATATGGGACTTGGGCGTATGCCCGGAATCGAATTCCGAGGTCCCAAGCCCGAGAAATGAATTTTTGTGTGAAATTGTTTTCTGGAAATGATTAAGGAAAATAAAAATGAAATTTGATTAAAAGACTATGGTATCAGGCTCGTATTTTGGTTTCGTCGCCCGGTACAAGTCTTATATATGCTTTAAGCACTTTCTGTAAAGTTTGGTTGAAAACAAACGTCGTTTGACGTGTTTCGGACTTAAAACTCTAAATTTGAAAGTTTATGAAGTTTGAAGAAAAACTAGTGATTTTGAGGTTTGATTCATTGTTTAAGATGTTATTTTGGCGATTTGATCGCACAGATAAGTCCATAGGATGTTTTTGAGGTTGTGCGCATAATATTTGGTTTGGAGCCCCGAGGGCTCGGGTGTGTTTTGGATAGGTGTCACATTGCATTTTTTTTTTGCATTTTTGAAAAATCTGGTGTTTTCAGTTCTACAACTTTCGCATTTGCGAAGCAGGTCTCGCAAATGCGAACTGGCAAATGCGAGCCTGGCATTGCAAATGCGAGAAGAGGGAGTCAGCAGCTGGGTCACAAATGCGACCAAATGGTTTGCAAATGCGACCAAATGGTCAGCAAATGTGAAGTCGAGCAGGTTGCAAATGCGACTCTTTTGCTCGCAAATGCGAACCTCCCCTTTTTCCACTTAAGGTCGCAAATGCGAAATCTGGGGGAATTCTACTAGGTTCGCAAATGCGAACCCAAGTTCGCATTTCCCACATCTGTAACCTGCATATTTTACACTTAGCCGAAATTTTGAGTCATTTTAACATTCTTTCAAAACACAAACCTCTTTGGGCGATTTTCCAAGAACAAGACTTCTTCCAAATCATTTGTAAGTTGGTTTTTACTCATTTCTTTCAATCTTTAACATCATTTAACATGTTTTCAACTTAAAATCAAAGATTTTCATGGGTGAAATTGGGGGTTTTGGGTAGAACCTAGGTTTTCTAAAAATTGGGGATTTGGACCTCAATTTGAGGTCCAATTTTAAAATGAAATTGCATATTTGAGTTCGTGGGGGAATGGGTAATCGGGTTTTGATTCGAACCTCGGGTTTTGACAACGTGGGCCCGGGGTTTTTGAATTTTTGGGAAAAACTTGGGAAGTTCATTTTTATGCATTCAAATTGATTTATTTAGTGTTTATTAAAGTAATTGAGTAACTTGTGGCTAGATTCGAGCGGATTGGAGGTGGAGTCACGGGGTAAAGCCATAGTTGAGGCTTGAGTTGAGTTCAAGGCATCGAGGTAAGTGTTTGGTTTAACCCTAGCTTGAGGGAATAGGAGTTGAGTCTTATTTGTAACTTTCTAATTGTCGAGTACGATGTATAGGCATGGTGACGGGTATCTATACATTGGTGTCTAGCATGACCGTGAGTCCTTAATTTGTGAATAGTTTGGTTGTTGTTATGCCTTCCATGCTTAATTGATGACTTCTATATGTTGTAATGATCTTGTGAAAGAAGTTGTGATCTTTGAACTTCGTGGAGCATTGGCTCCGGTTGAAATACAAATTGTGAAGGTATATGCGATAAGTAACTCTTGGAGCATTGGCTCAAGCGATAATGTGAACTATGAAATGAAAGTGAAAGTAAGTGAAGAGTTAATGATTTATTCCCTTGCCGGGACGTTGTTGGTTATTGATGTTGTACCCTTGCTGGGTTTTTAATTGTTTGTTTGTGTACCCTTGTCGGGATGTTCATTATTGTTTTATTATTCCCTTGCCCTTGTTTTTGATTGTTTATTGGGTGAGGAAGAGTGTTCAAGCACGAAGGGTGATGCCGTGCATTGTTTGTTTCTCGTGAGGAAAGAGTGTAAAGCACGAAGGGTGATGTCGTGCATTGTCTGTTTATTGTGAGGAAAAGAGAGTAAAGCACGAAGGGTGATGCTGTGCCGCACGATGTGCCATTCCGTGCCTATTCTATTGATTATATGTGAGGAATGAGAGTAAAAGCACGAAGGGTGATGCCGTGCATGTTTGTTTATATTATTGCTTGGTGAGGATGAGAGTAAAAGCACGAAGGGTGATGCCGTGCACTTGTTTGATCCCCGTTCCTTATTGTTTTATGTGTTGTGCCTTTCCTTGGTATTAGTCAATTTATACTTGAAATTGTTATCTCCCCACAGCATGCTTCCCCTCCCATATTGTTTTACTTGTCTTGTATTTCGATTATGCTGTATATATATAATTGCACAGGTTTATGTGGTAGTCCAGTCTAGCCTCGTCCCTACTTCGCTGGGGTTAGGCTAGACACTTACCAGCACATTGGGTCGGTTGTGCTGATACTACACTCTGTGCTATTTTGCACAGGTCTAGGTTTCGAGCAGCAGCAACAGTAGTGTGAGAGCAGGCTTCATTTCAGCGAGACCCGAGGTAGCCTTGCAGGCGTTCGCAGGCCCGGCGTCTCCTCTATCCTTTATTTTCATCTGTTATCTCATTGTAATCGAGACAAACAACTTATATTCTCTTTCAGACGTTTGTATGTAGTATTCTTAGCAGTTCGTGAGTACAGTGACACCAGTCTTGGGTAGAGGATTTTGTTGAACTTTTCGCATTTTATTCAGTTTTATAAAATGTTAAGACTTCCGCTTATTATTGAATTTCGTTGCTTGTATTATTGTCGTAAATTGTTAAAATGGATTAGATTATTAATGGTCAAGTAATTAAATTTGACTTGCCTAGCTCTCATTAGTAGGCGCCATCACGACTCCCGAGGGAGGGGAATCCGGGTCGTGACAAGTTGGTATCAGAGCTCTAGGTTACATAGGTCTCACAACTCACGGACAAACTTAGTAGAGTCTGAGGGATCGGTACGGAGACATCTGTATTTATCCCCCAGAGGCTACCGAGTTAGGAAAAGTTTCACATTTGTTCTTTCTTATCGTGCGGTTTTGTTTCTCGATGCTAATTGAATTTCTACTCTGTTCTTTCGCAGATGGCGAGAACACGTGCTTCTTCATCTTCCGATCAGCAGTCCGAGCCCCAGACAGCTCCCGCTA
>NW_017670682.1:49530-116444 GCF_001879085.1 Nicotiana attenuata
ACCCAGTACGAGACCAGGTTTATTGAGTTGGCTCGCCATGCTATTGTTATACTCCCCACTGAGAGGGAGAGAGTGAGACGGTTTATTGATGGACTCATTTAGCCTATTCGTCTCCAGATGGCTAGAGAGGCGGGGAGTGACATCACTTTTCAGGAGGCGGCCAATATGGCCCGGAGGATTGAGATGGTATTATCGCAGGGGGGTGGTCACGGGGGAGACATGAGAGCCCGTTATTCCGGCAGATTCAGTGGTACCTCATCTGGAGGTAGAGATTCATATGGTAGAGGCCATCCTCCTAGGACCTTTCAGTCAGCTCTCCAGGTTTCTCACGGTGCATCAGGTGGCCATGGTTCTCAGGCACATTATTCTGATCAGCAGGCATTCAGTGCACCGCCAGCTCCTATCAGCGCACCGCCACTTCAGAGTTTCCGTGGGGGTCATTCAGGTTGCCAGGGTTAGCCTCAGTTTCCTCAGCCACAGCGTTCAGATGGATGTTATGAGTGTGGTGAGTATGGCCACATCAGGAGGGCTTGCCCGAGGTTGAGGGGTACTCAGTCGCAGCAGCAGGGTCCCCGTCCTATGATTCAGGCACCAGATGCTCCACAGCCAGCCCAGCCAGCTAGAGGCGGGGGTAGAGGTACTAGAGGTGGAGGTAGAGGTCATAGAGGTGGAGCTCATACCGCCAGAGGTGGAGGCCAGCCAGCAGCAGATCGACCTAGAGATATGGTTCAGGGTGGTGGGGCCCAACCCCGATGTTATACTCTTCAGGCTAGGCCCGAGGCAGAGGCTTTAGATGCGGTTATTACAGGTACGATTCTGGTTTGTGATAGATATGCTTCAGTGTTGTTTGATCCGGGTCTACGTATTCGTATGTGTCATCCTATTTTGCCCCGTATTTGATCATGCCTAGTGATGCATTGGGTATTCCTGTTTATGTGTCTACACCGGTGGGTGATTCCATCGTGGTTGATCGAGTCCATCGCTCTTGTGTTGTGGTGATTGGGGGTCTGGAGACTCGTGTAGATCTGTTGCTTTTAGATATGGTCGACTTTGATATTATATTGGGGATGGACTGGTTATCACCCTATCACGCTATCTTGGACTGCCATGCCAAGACTGTGACCTTAGCTTTACCGGGTATGCCTCGCTTAGAGTGGAGAGGGACTCCAGGTCATTCTACCCGTAGTGTCATATCATATGTGAAGGCTCGGCGTATGGTCGAGAACGGGTGTTTGGCTTATCTAGCTTATGTTCGGGACTCCAGTGCTGAGGTCCCCTCTATTGATTCTGTGCCCGTTGTTCGTGATTTCCCTGATGTTTTTCCTTCAGACCTGCCGGGTATGCCACCCGACAGGGATATTGATTTCTGCATCGATCTGGTTCCGGGCACTCAGCCCATTTCTATTCCACCATATCGTATGGCCCCGCCGGAGTTGAAGGAGTTAAAAGAACAGTTGCAGGATTTGCTTGAGAAGGGTTTCATTAGACCTAGTGTCTCTCTTTGGGGTGCGCCGGAGTTATTTGTCAAGAAGAAGGATGGGTCAATGAGAATGTGTATTGATTACCGGCAATTGAACAAGGTAACGGTCAAGAATAAGTATCCACTGCCGAGGATTGATGATTTGTTCGACCAGCTTCAGGGTGCCAGGATATTTTCCAAGATTGACTTGCGATCTGGTTACCATCAGTTGAGGATTAGGGCATCCGATGTCCCTAAGACAGCCTTCCGCACTCTGTATGGGCATTATGAGTTCTTGGTTATGTCATTCGGGTTGACAAATGCCCCAACTTTCATGGACTTGATGAACCGAGTGTTCAGACCTTATTTGGATTCATTCGTGATAGTGTTCATTGATGATATATTGATATACTCCGGCAGCCAGGAGGAGCACGAGCAACACCTTAGAGTGGTTCTTCAGACTCTGAGGGATAGTCAGTTATATGCGAAGTTCTCGAAGTGTGAATTCTGGTTGGGTTCAGTTGTATTTCTGGGTCATGTTGTATCAGCTGAGGGTATTCAGGTGGACCCAAAGAAGATAGAGGCAGTCAAGAACTGGCCTAGACCAGCATCAGCTACAGAGATTCGAAGTTTCTTGGGGTTGGCAGGCTACTACAGACGGTTCGTGGAGGGATTTTCATCTATTGCAGCCTCGATGACCAGATTGACCCAGAAGGGTGCCCAGTTCAGATGGTCGGATGAGTGTGAGGCGAGCTTTCAGAAGCTCAAGACAGCTGTGACTACGGCACCAGTGTTGGTTTTGCCCACAGGTTCAGGGCCCTATGCAGTCTATTGTGATGCTTCCCGTATTGGGCTTGGAGCAGTGTTGATGCAGGAGGGCAAGGTCATTGCCTATGCTTCGAGGCAATTGAAGATCCATGAGAAGAATTATCCAGTTCATGATTTGGAGTTAGCAGCCATTGTTCACGCCTTGAAGATTTGGAGGCATTATCTGTATGGCGTGGCGTGTGAGGTGTTCACTGATCACAAGAGTCTTCAGTACTTGTTCAAGCAAAAGGAGTTGAATTTGAGGCAGAGGAGATGGTTGGAGTTGTTGAAGGATTATGATGTCACCATTCTTTATCATCCGGGGAAGGCCAACGTAGTGGCTGATGCTTTGAGTAGGAAGTCAGTCAGTATGGGCAGTCTCGCTTATGTTCCGGTCAGTCAGAGACCGCTTGCATTGGATGTTCAGGCTTTAGCCAATCAGTTCGTGAGACTATATGTTTCTGAGCCCAGTCGTGTGTTAGCTTGCACGGTCGCTCGTTCTTCATTATTGGAGCGTATCCGTGATCGGCAGTTTGATAATCCCTATTTGTGTGTCCTTAGAGACACGGTGCAGCGAGGAGGTGCCAAGCAGGTTACCTTAGATGCGGATGGAGTTTTGAGATTGCAGGGGCGAGTTTGTGTGCCCAATGTGGATGGGCTTCGAGAGTTGATTTTAGAGGAGGCCCATAGCTCCATCTACTCTATTCATCCGGGCGCCGCGAAGATGTATCAGGATTTGCGGCAGCATTATGGTGGCGTAGAATGAAGAAGGATATCGTGGCATATGTGGCTCGTTGTTTGAATTGTCAGCAGGTTAAGTACGAGCATCAGAGGCCTGGTGGTTTATTTCAGAGGATTGAGCTTCCCGAGTGGAAGTGGGAGCGAATTACTATGGATTTTGTTACTGGGCTTCAGTTGACTCGGAAGAAGTTAGTTGCGATATGGGTTATTGTTGATAGGCTGACCAAGTCAGCACATTTCGTTCCTGTGGCAGTCTCCTATTCTTCTGAGAGATTAGCTGAGATTTATATCCGGGAGATTGTTCGCCTTCATGGTGTGCCGGCATCTATCATTTTGGACCGGGGTACGCAGTTTACCTCACACTTATGGAGAGCAGTCCAACGAGAGTTGGGCACACAGGTTGAGTTGAGCACTGCATTTCATCCCCAGACAGACGGTCAGTCCGAGCGGACCATTCAGATTCTAGAGGATATGCTTCGAGCTTGTGTTATTGACTTAGGAGGTTCGTGGGATCAATTCTTGCCTTTAGCGGAGTTTGCCTACAACAACAGCTACCAGTCGAGCATCCAGATGGCTCCTTATGAGGCTTTATATGGTAGGCGGTGTCGGTCTCCGGTTGGATGGTTTGAGCCCGGAGAGGCTCGGTTATTGGGTACAGATTTGGTCCAGGAGGCCTTGGACAAGGTCAAGATCATTCAGGATAGGCTTCGTTCAGCTCAGTCTAGGCAAAAGAGTTATGCAAACCGCAAGGTTCGAGATGTGGCATTCATGGTTGGTGAGCGGGTATTGCTCCGAGTGTCGCCTATGAAGGGCGTGATGAGATTTGGGAAGAAGGGCAAGCTTAGCCCAAGGTTCATTGGTCTGTTTAAGATTCTTGACCGAGTGGGAGAGGTGGCTTATAGACTTGCCTTGCCGCCCAGCTTATCAGTCGTGCATCCAGTTTTTCATTTATCCACGCTTCGGAGGTATCACAGCGATCGAGCCCACGTGTTAGTCTTCAGTAGTGTCCAGTTGGATTAGGACTTGTCTTATGAGGAGGAGCCGGTAGCTATTCTGGACCGGCAGGTTCGTCAGTTGAGATCTAAGAGTTTTCCTTCTATTTGTGTTCAGTGGAGAGATCAGCCTCCTGAGGCATCGACCTGGGAGTCCGAGTCCAACATGCGGAGTCGTTATCCTCATCTTTTCCCCGACTCAGGTACTTCTTTCTTCTGTCCGTTCGAGGACGAACGGTTGTTTTAGAGGTGGAGAATGTGACGACCCAAAGGGTCATCACTTGTTTCCTTACTCATTCTGTGTTTCCGAGGCCTTGAAAACCTCATTTGGGGTTGCCTCGATATGCGTGCACAATCCGGGCGCGTAGCCGAAAAGCTTAAATATGAATTCTGTGAGAAAAATGCTAAATTTTGATATTAAATTGGATAAATTTGACTTCGGTCAACATTTTGGGTAAACGGACCCGGACCTGTGATTTGACGGTCCCGGAGGGTCCGTAGGAAAATATGGGACTTGGGCGTATGCCCGGAATCGAATTCCGAGGTCCCAAGCCCGAGAAATGAATTTTTGTGTGAAATTGTTTTCTGGAAATGATTAAGGAAATGAAAATGAAATTTGATTAAAAGACTATGGTATCGGACTCCTATTGTGGTTCTGGTGCCCGGTACAAGTCTTATATATGGTTTAAGCGCTTTCTGAAATGTTTGGTTGAAAACGGACGTCGTTTGACGTGTTTCGGACTTAAAACTCTAAATTTGAAAGTTTATGAAGTTTGAAGAAAAACTAGTGATTTTGAGGTTTGATTCATTGTTTATGATGTTAATTTGGCGATTTGATCGCACGGATAAGTCCATAGGATGTTTTTGAGGTTGTGTACATATTTTTGGAGCCCCGAGGGCTCGGGTGAGTTTTAGATAGGCGTCGGATTGCATTTTTTTTGCATTTTTGAAAAATCTAGTGTTTTCAGTTCTGCAACTTTCGCATTTGCAAAGCAGGTCTCGCAAATGCGAGCCTGGCATCACAAATGAGAGAAGAGGGAGTCAGCAAATGGTCCGCAAATGCGACCAAATGGTCCGCAAATGTGAAGTCGAGCAGGTCGCAAATGCGACTCTTTTTCTCGCAAATGCAAACCTCCCCTTTTTCCACTTAAGGTCGCAAATGCGAAATCTGGGGGAATTCTACTGGGTTCGCAAATGCGTACCCAAGTTCGCATTTCCCACATCTGTAACCTGCGTATTTTACACTTAGCCGAAATTTTGAGTCATTTCAACATTCTTTCAAAACACAAACCTCTTTGGGCGATTTTCCAAGAACAAGACTTCTTCCAAATCATTTGTAAGTTGGTTTTTACTCATTTCTTTCAATCTTTAACATCATTTAACATGTTTTCAACTTAAAATCAAAGATTTTCATGGGTGAAATTGGGGGTTTTGGGTAGAACCTAGGTTTTCTAAAAGTTGGGGATTTGGACCTCAATTTGAGGTCCAATTTTAAAACAAATTGCATATTTGAGTTCGTGGGGGAATGGGTAACCGGGTTTTTGTTCGAACCTCGGGTTTTGACCACGTAGGCCCGGGAGCAATTTTGGAATTTTTATGAAAAACTTGGGAAGTTCATTTTTATGCATTCAAATTGATTTATTTAGTGTTTATTAAAGTAATTGAGTAACTTGTGGCTAGATTCGAGCGGATTGGAGGTGGAGTCACGGGGTAAAGCCATAGTTGAGGCTTGAGTTGAGTTCAAGGCATCGAGGTAAGTGTTTGGTTTAACCCTAGCTTGAGGGAATATGAGTTGAGTCTTGTTTGTAACTTGCTAATTGTCGAGTACGATGTATAGGCATGGTGACGGGTATCTATACATTGGTGTCTAGCATGACCGTGAGTCCTTAATTTGCGAATAGTTTGGTTGTTGTTTGCTTTCCATGCTTAATTGATGACTTCTATTTGTTGTAAAAATCTTGTGAAAGAAGTTGTGATCTTTGAACTTCGTGGAACATTGGCTCCGGTTGAAATACAAATTGTGAAGGTATATGCGATAAGTAACTCTTGGAGCATTGGCTCAAGCGATAATGTGAACTATGAAATAAAAGTGAAAGTAAGTGAAGAGTTAATGATTTATTCCCTTGCCGGGACGTTGTCGGTTATTGATGTTGTACCCTTGCCGGGTTTTTTATTGTTTGTTTGTGTACCCTTGTCGGGATGTTCATTATTGTTTTATTATTCCCTTGCCGTTGTTTGTGATTGTTGATTGGGTGAGGAAGAGTGTTAAAGTACGAAGGGTGATGCCGTGCATTGTTTGTTTCTCGTGAGGAAAGAGTGTAAAGCACGAAGGGTGATGCCGTGCATTGTTTGTTTATTGTGAGGAAAAGAGAGTAAAGAACGAAGGGTGATGCCGTGCCGCACGATGTGCCATTCCGTGCCTATTCTATTGATTATATGTGAGGAAAGAGAGTAAAAGCACGAAGGGTGATGCCGTGCATGTTTGTTTATATTATTGCTTGGTGAGGATGAGAGTAAAAGCACGAAGGGTGATGCTGTGCACTTGTTTGATCCCCGTTCCTTATTGTTGTATGTGTTGTGCCTTTCCTTGGTATTAATCCATTTATACTTGAAACTGTTATCTCCCCACAGCATGCTTCCCCTCCCATATTGTTTTACTTGTCTTGTATTTCGATTATGCTGTATATATATAATTGCACAGGTTTATGTGGTAGTCCAGTCTAGCCTCGTCACTACTTCGCCGGGGTTAGGCTAGACACTTACCAGCACATTGGGTCGGTTGTGCTGATACTACACTCTGTGCTATTTTGCACAGGTCTAGGTTTCGAGCAGCAACAGCAGTGGTGTGAGAGCAGGCTTCATTTCAGCGAGACCCGAGGTAGCCTTGCAGGCGTCCGCAGGCCCGGCGTCTCCTCTATCCTTTATTTTTATCTGTTATCTCATTGTAATCGAGACAAACTGCTTATATTCTCTTTCAGACGTTTGTATGTAGTATTCTTAGCAGTTCGAGAGTACAGTGACACCAGTCTTGGGTAGAGGATTTTGTTGAACTTTTCGCATTTTATTCAGTTTTATAAAATGTTAAGACTTTCGCTTATTATTGAATTTCGTTGCTTGTATTATTGTCGGAAATTGTTAAAATGTATTAGATTATTAATGGTCAAGTAATTAAATTTGGCTTGCCTAGCTCTCATTAGTAGGCGCCATCACGACCCCCGCGGGAGGGAAATCCGGGTCGTGACAGCTTATATTCTTAAATTTGTGATGTCAAGGAGACAAAACGACATCCCCCACTTAAAGGCCAAGAAGTGCAAGATCCGATACCTATTGCTTGGTTCATTTAGTTTTATACCACCGCCCCATGAACGTGACAGAAAAAATGATGCGAAATTGGATGCGCAATTCATATCTTCAAAGTGGAAGAAAAAGTGGTAAAAGTAATTTACGTCGTGCCGCGACGTTAAATGAGGCGCTTGTTGGGAGGCAACCCAGCTTTACTGCTTTCTTTTATTTTTGATTTTTTTTCTTATTGTACTATTTTCGTAGTGTTGTTTTATTTTGTAGGATTTTGAGCATAGGGAGCAAAGCCAATAGGCATGTGCAAAAGCGTGCAGGTGGTTGAAACTAAGTGTGAGGTACCGGCACAAGGGATCATACATGGGAGAAGTCTGAGTATCCCCTGAGCTGCTAATTCTTCGGCCTTCGGCCTACCAGGGAGTTTCTTTTACCCTCTTGTTATTTTCAGTGCATTGAGGACATTGCACAATTTTAAGTGTAGGGTGAGGAGATTGTCTGGATGATTTTCTGTGCTATGTTAGCTTAGTTATAGTACTCGTTCTTAGTGTTGTAATTTTTTTTAAAAAAAAAACAAAAAAAAAATTCGAAAATTTTGGACTTTTCCCGACGATGGATTTTGTGGACAGCTTCTTGAGGGATTGAAGTCTAAACAAAAAACACAAGAATATGTCTTTTAGCTTTCTTTAGGTAGTAATAATCCCCCGTGGTTTTTCTTTGTGCCTCGGTTCTTTTCCATGGGATGTAGTTCTAAACGGGTAGTTTTTTCTTTAGAGTAGTTTAGGGAATAAATTGGAGGAAGAAAGATGAGATAAACCTAGGCGCCCTTGACTTGTTTGATAGTAGCATATTTAGGCTTTGGCATGTGTAGTATCTTCCCTATGATTTGAATTTATTGATGATGCCTTGCTTACTTGGATAGCATGTTTTGTGGCGCCTATGTCTCATTTTCTTGACTTATGTTCACTTTGTGCTTAATGCTTAATATCTCGTGACTCCGTGAATACTTGCATTTATTTGAGAGTCGGAATGGGATCGTCCTTAGTGAGTCATGTGCCATGTGTGGTGAGGTTTTTGTGTAGTCCATGTATTGTACTTGTGTCTAGAACTTTCCCGGTTTGTGAGTCGAAGCGAAATTTTAGGTGATGCTAGGTTTGAAAAATGATTTTAGGCTTTCTTTGATCTTTTGAGCTTATTGCTTATCACAAATAAAATTTATCCTTAGTTAACCCTTTTGAACCTATAGACTTTTATTTGGCACCTACATTACAAGCATATACCCTTTTTGTTCTTAAATTGACATTGTTTTGATCCTTTTTCCTCTTAAAGCACTTTTAATTATGAGCTGAACGCTGAAAGAAGTAAGAAGGAACTAAGTGTGGGGGTTGGCTTTTGAGTGGAACCAATAAAAGGAAAAAGGTGCACTTGTTTTTTTAAAATAATACACCACTAGCGAAAATTGAAAAAAAAAAGAATAATCTGAAAAAAAAAGAAAAAAAGAAAAATAGAGATGAATAAATTGTTGTCTTGTTCTTGTTAGTGGGTATGAATTAATGTAGTGCTTAAAGAAGAAGGGGACATTTTTGGGGTGATATTATATGTAAAACTGAAGTGGTGTTGAAGAATTTGCGCTTAAAGTTGATTATGTGATGTGTTAAAGTGCTTAGGAGGGTTAGTCACTATTCCTAAATATATCCTACCCGTCCCTTAGCCCACATTACAACCATGAAAAAGACCTAATTGATTTTAGATCGAGTGAACCTACATTAGTAGAGATTTACATTAAGGGCAAGCCTATGGTACCAATTACATGCATGTGACTTCTTTTGTGAGGGTGAGCGATTTTCATTGATATATGTGAGCATGAGATTCGAATGTGTGGATTGATTTTACTTTCTTTGCTTTGGTTGTGAGGGCACATGGTTTCACGAGGGACAGGTAACATTATTAGACTTCTCTAGGATGTTGGGTGTTCAAGCCATGAGTGCATTGTGACATTGAGTCGGTTTTTGAGGCTAGGATTGTTGTGAGCATATTGTCTTTGTTTGAATATTTTTGAAGAATGACATAAGTAAAGGGAAGTGTATGATGATTGCATATGCTAGAGTTTAATTATTGCTATCAACCTAATCATTGGTGTAGTGTGCTTCGAATATGTTAAGTGCTCATAGATAGAGTAAATTTTTGGTTGACTCGAGGACGAGCAACATTTAAGTGTGGGGGTGTTGATGATAGGCTATAATTGCATATTTTAGTCAATTATTAGACTCTAATTTACTGCACTTTAATTGAGTTTGAGCTTTAATCGTTAGTGTTTTGCACTAATGGTGTGTTTTATGCCTTGTAGGAGTGATTCCGAGCTATGTAGATGTCATGGAATAAATTCAAGTGAGTTGGAGCTTTGAAGTCTGAGTAAAAGTTCAAGGAATTAAGCCGGGATCGTGTTTGGGGGTCAGCGGATGATAGTTAGAGCGAACGAAGACTCGAGTAGGCATATTGCACTGTCTAGTAAAATATACATAACTTTTTGCTCAAAACCCCATTTGGGCTCCACAATATATGGTTGGAAAGCTAACTCAAAGGGATACAACTTTTATCTTTTATGTTTTTCCAAATTCTAATCGGAACAGGGTGAAACATGCGCGTCAATAGCGCTGTCGCGCTCAGGCCGCGTTTGTCAGGCAGAACATTGGGCCACTAGCGCGACCGCGATCGCGCTAGTCAAACCCGGAAAAAGTGTCCTTTTTCAAATTGGAGAAGGAATAATTGTTTGGGCCCAACCCTACTTGGTATATATATACATGGAAAAATGGTATTTTGAGAGAGGAGGACGTTTTTAAGTTGGACATACTTTTGACAGAGAGCCGCCGTGGAGGCCGGAATTCATCGGGTTTCATCTTTTCTTCCACAAAACTTAGTAATTTTTATGTTTCTTTGTATGATTTATTGTTTGGCTACCATGTCTATGTGGAGCTAAACTTCACGTTCTAGGGTTGTGGTTCTTTCATGACTATTGTTATTCGAATATTGATTTTGATTCCTTAGTTTATCATATTAGTTTATTTATTCAATCATGCACTTAATTATTTGGTTTCTTTATCACCAATCGAATACTATCTACGAATCTAGAGTTGAACTCGAAAGTGGAAATTCTTGATTGCATATAGGATTGAGTAGAGCAAGTTCTTGAACCTGGGCATCGGGTAACGGATTCGCGGTTAGGATAGACATATACCTAATTACCTTGCTTGGTTGATTTACAGGAATTATAAATGCGTTCTTGTTGATTCTAACTCCATAGACATATAGGCATTAGGTTAGCTTGAATAGGCGAGTAAGAACTCGACAGATTCTTATGAGCAATATTAACCATGTCGACCAATAAACTAGATAAATTAGTTAGTCAATTCAATTGAAGAATACAATAGGAATGTTAGATAGCCAATAACCCTAGATCGTTTTCATTACATTGATATCATAAAAATCTGCTCTTTCTCTGTTTAAAGTTTATTATTTATATTTCTTTATTTAATTAGTTTAGAATCAAATATTTCTAGGTTTAATTCTTGTTTCGATAATTAGGATAGTCTAATTTAGTTAACAGTTAATCACAAGTCCTCGTGGGATCGACATCCGACTTTTAGTCACTTTATTACTTGACAACTGCGTATACTTGCGTGTGCGTTTGGCCGCAACAAGTTTTTGGCGCCGTTGCCGGGGACTTAGAAATTAACTATTCTACTAGATTGGATTTTTACTTCTCGCCTATTCAAGTTTTTATTTTTTTATTTTTAACTTAATTTAATATTTTATTATCTTTTTTGATATGGCATCTTGGAATGATAATTGGTCGAATATTGATTATTCTTATTCTGGTGATCCTTGTCCATATTGTGGAGGACCACACTTGTGGCAAAATTGTGAATCTCAATCTTATGGGTGGAATATTTGTAATATATGTGGTGGTCAAGGTGGCCATTGAGATGGTTGTCCTAATTCTTATTATCCTTCTCAGAGCTCTTATTATGATGTTTCTAATAATGTTTATGAGTTTTATAGGAGCAATGAAGTACAGGATATGGAACGTGATGCATATTTAGGGATATTCTGAGGCAAGTAGTCGAGCTACAAGATGAAAATCAAAAGGCTGCACAAAGAATTAGTGCAGCAATCATGAGAATGAAGGCCGAGGCGGAGGAAGTGGCTGAAGAGAGCAAGCTCCCACCAGAAAATAATTTTGAAGAAGAAGATATAGTGAGCCAATCTTGGCTAGAGGAACAAGCTCAACTTATAAAATCTCATGAGTTTCTCCGTAATGGTCTTTCAAATATGACAGAACAACTAATAGAAGCAAGAACTGAGCTCAGGCAAGAGATAGACCAATTTGGCTTAGATATCCATGACTTGCATGATCAACTGAATAAAAAGGTTGAGGCGTTTGATGCCCCACAACCAATTTTTGTGGATACTGGCCAGCTTGTGGAGCGGAAAGAGGAACTTCAACTATTCGACCAAAATATTATTAATGATGCCAAGGTTGACGAAAAGTGCAAAATTGAGGATGTCAAAAATAATGCAATTTTGGAGTTGGAGCGTATTGGACCTCATTCTAAACACTTTTCAACATTGTGTTTGGTTGGTGACATGGGAATTGATCCACTCGAGCATATGGAGGAGTCAATGGATGTCACGACCCGGATTTTCCACCTTCGGGAGTCGTGATGGCACCTACTAATAGGAGCTAGGCAAACCAATTAATTTAATACCTCTCTTGACAACATCCACAATATAAAGAAAGACGAGACAATTAATATAAAAGCGGAAGTCTCAAAACATAAATAACTGAAACCAAGTGCGGAAGCTCAAATACATCTTTACCCAGATCTGGTGTCACTAACTCACGAACTTCTACAGAATGCTAAATACAACGTCTGAATAAAAACACAGTACTATCTGATCCGATACAAAGGAAATCAAACGAAAAACAAGGATAAGAGAGACTCCGGGCCATGCGGACGTCAGCAAGGCTACCTCGGGAATCTCTGGACTGAAGTCAACTCCCAATGGTCCTACTGCTGTCCAAAAGCTCCTGCTCCGGTACTGTGATCTGTGCAAAAAGATGCACAGAGTGTAGCATCAGCACAACCGACCCCATGTGCTGGTAAGTGCCTGGCCTAACCCCGGCGAAGTAGTGACGAGGCTAGACAGGACTACCTATCAACCTGTGCAGATATATATATACAAACACTACAAAAATAACAGCGGAAAGTAATAATTAAGACTGGGAGGGGAACATGCTTTTGGGGGTAACAGATAAAATAGACGGTAGGAATAAATAAGGAAAACTACAACTAATCTCTACTAACACAGAATACGTGGTCGGCGTGCCACACGATCCCATTTCATGATATATAAGTGGTCGGCGTGCCACACGATCCCATTTCATAATATATAATGTGGTCGGCGTGCTTCATAATATATAAGTGGTCGGCGTGCCACACGATCCCATTTCATAATATATATATGGTTTCCCGGCAAGGGAAACAAGTATCAATTCAACTATCCCGGCGAGGGAGAATACAAGTAAACAGTTAATTCCCGGCAAGGGAGAACCAACAATAACTTACACGTCCCGGCAAGGGAATAATTACATCTCTTTCTCTTTCGTTCATTTCTTACTTCCAAACCAAGTCATAATTCGAGCCAACGCTCCAGGGAGTTTACAAGTCATATTTCCTCTTCATACTATTCACATTATATAGAAACCATCAATTAAACGAGGAAGAGTCACTACAAAATCCCAAATAAGCACAAATAAGGACTCACGGTCATGCTAGACACCGGTGTATAGATACTCGTCACCATGCCTATACACCGTACTCAACAATTAGCAATTAGCAAATGATACTCTAATCCTATTCCCTCAAGCCAAAGTTAGATCAAACACTTACCTCAACTTCCACGGCTAAATCAATCCACAACGACCGCTTTCCCTCTCGAATTCGGCTCCAACTCAATCAAATCTATGAAATAACGACTTTACAATGTTAATAATAGCTAAACAAACTAAACCCAATGCCTAAATATGAATTTTTAATCTTTCTTCCCAAAATTCCAAAAATCGACCCCGGGCCCGCTTGGTCAAAACACGAGGTTCGAACCAATTCCATGTTACCCATTCCCCCACGAGCCCGGATATACAATTTGGTATCAAATTTGACCGCAAAACGAGGTCTAAATAAAAAAAAATGAAAAGCCCTAATTCTACCCCTTTCCCCCAATTTCAATCCTAGATTACATGTTTTAGGCCTAGGATTTCAATGGATGATGATAGAAAATGAAGAAAACGAGTTAGATAATACTTACCCAAGAAGATTTGGTGAAGGATTGCTCTACAAATCGCCTAGGGGCTGTGGAGAAGAAGAGCTCGTGTTAATTTTTGAATAAGACCCGTAGCTACTGTTTCTGAAAACATAAAAAAAATCACCGGGCAAAAATTGCCCTTTGCGTTCGCGGAAAAGGGATCGCGTTCGCGAAGGGTAAATGAGATAAGGCATCGCGAACGCGGGGAGTCTAATCGCGAACGAGTAGAAGAGGAGGGTTGGGGGTCGAGGAACTTACTCTACGCGAACGCGTGGGTATATTCGCAAACGCGATGAAGGATGGGTAAGACTATGCGAACACGGGGACTGTTCCGCGAACGCGAAGAAGGGGGAGCCCAGTGGTACGCGAACGCGAGCTGAAGGCCGGGAACGCGAAGAAGAAATGTACTGCTCACCTGCTGCAACTTTTGTGCATTTTTCTAAGTTCCAAAACCATCCCGAACACCTCCTAAAACACTCTCGAGCCCTCGGGGCTCCTAACCACACACACACACTAACTCCACCACATCCTACGAACTTAACCGTGCGATCAAATCGCCAAAATAATATCAAAATTAATGAATTAAACCTCAAAATCATCACTTTTTCATCAAACTTCATAAACTTTCATTTTTTTGATATTTAGGTCCAAGACACGTCAAATGACGTCTGATTCCAACCAAATTTTACAGAAAGCGCTTAAACCATATATAAGACTTGTACCGAGCGTCGGAACCAAAATACGAGCCCGGTACCACAGTCTTTTAATCAAATTTCATTTCCAATTTCCTTAATAATTTTAAAAAAACAATGTCACTAAAAAATTCATTACTCGGGCTCTAGACCTCGGAATTCGACTCCGGGCATATGCCCGAGTCCCATATTTTTCTACGGACCTTCCGGGACCGTCAAATCACGGATCCAGGTCCGTTTATTCAAAATGTTGACCAAAGTCAACTTTATTCATATTAGTATCAAAATTCATCAATTTTACACAGAATTTATATTTAAGCTTTCCGACTACCCGCCCGGACTGCGCACGCAAATCGAGGCAAGCCTAAATGCGGTTTTCAACGCCTCAGAGACACACAATGAGTGAGAAAACAGGTGATGACCCTTTGGGTCGTCACATTCTCCACCTCTAAAACAATCGTTTGTCCTCGAACGGACAAAAGAAAGAAGTACCTGAGTCGGGAAATACATGAGGATAACGGCTCCGCATAACGGACTCGGACTCCCAGGTCGATGCCTCAGGAGGCTGACCTCTCCACTGAACTCGCACTGAAGGAAAACTCTTCGATCTCAACAGTCGAACCTGTCGGTCTAGAATAGCTACCAGCTCCTCCTCATAAGACAGATCCTTGTCCAACTGGACAGTGCTGAAATCTAACACGTGGGCTGGATCGTCGTGATACCTCCGAAGCATGGACACATGAAAAATTGGATGCACGGCGGACAAGCTAGGCGGCAAGGCAAGCCTATAAGCTACCTCTCCCATACGGTCGAGAATCTCAAATGGGCCAATGAACCTAGGGCTAAGCTTGCCCTTCTTCCCAAATCTCATCAGGCCCTTCATAGGCGACACTCGGAGCAATACTCGCTCACCAACCATGAAAGCTACATCTCGAACCCTACGATCTGCATAACTCTTTTGCCGCGACTGAGCCGAACGAAGCCTGTCCTGAATGATCTTGACCTTATCCAAGGCCTCCTGAACTAAATCTGTACCCAATAACCGATCCTCTCCCGGCTCAAACCACCCAACCGAAGATCGACACCGCCTACCATAAAACGCCTCATAAGGGGCCATCTGAATGCTGGACTGGTAGCTGTTGTTGTAGGCAAACTCCGCTAAAAGTAAGAACTGATCCCACGATCCTCCAAAGTCAATAACACAAGCTCGGAGCACGTCTTCCAATATTTGAATAGTCCGCTCGGACTGTCCGTCCGTCTGAGGATGGAATGCTGTGCTCAACTCAACCTGGGTGCCCAACTCTCGCTGAACTGCTCTCCAGAAGCGCGAGGTAAACTGCGTACCCCGGTCCGAAATGATAGATACTAGCACCCCATGAAGGCGAACAATCTCTCTGATGTAGATCTCAGCTAACCTCTCGGATGAATACGTGGTTTCCACAGGAACAAAATGCGCTGACTTGGTCAGCCTATCCACAATGACCCAAATCGCATCAAACTTCTTCCGGGTCAATGGGAGTCCAGTAACAAAATCCATAGTAACCCCCTCCCACTTCCACTCGGGAAGCTCAATCCTCTGAAACAGTCCACCAGGGCTATATAAGAAATCCTGGGGGTCCTCTGAAGAAGTACCGCTGAATGTTGTGGTGAAGAGCTTGGTGAACCTATCCAGTCTCCACAAAGCATCTGCGGACATAGCCGCCCCATCGCCGGTCTGAGTCATAATACCCGGCTGAACTGCCACAGCTGGCTGAGCCACTGGAACCTGAGTCTAGGGAGCTACCTGCTCCGAAGTATGTGTAGCAGGAGTCTAAACCCCTCCTCCAGCCTGGAAAGTGGCTGGTGCTACTGGAAGCAAACCCGCTCGAGAGACGCTCTCCATAAAGCCTACCAATCTGACCAAAGCGTCCTGAAGAACTGGGGTGGCTATAAACCCCTCTGGGACCTGAGCTGGGCCCACCGGAGCTGCTCGGGCTGGAACCTCCTCATCATAATCAACATGAGGCTCCACCTCTGGGACTGCTGTCGGGGCTGAGCTCTGTCCCTGCCTCGGCCTCTGGCACGGCCTCGGCCTCGCCCTCTGCCCCTCGTAGGAGCTGCTGCTGGGGGCTCGGGCTGCTGTGCGGTAGAAGAGAAAGCACGTGTTCTCGCCATCTGCGAAAGAACAGAGTCAAAAGACAATCAATATTTGGGAAACAGAATCGCACGACAAGAAAGAACAAGAGTGAAGTTTTCCTAACTCTGTAGCCTCTAGGGATAAATACTGACGTCTCCGTACCGATCCCTCAGACTCTACTAAGTTTGTCCGTGAGTAGCGAGACCTATGTAACCTAGTGCTCTGATATCAACTTGTCACGACCCGGATTTCCCACCTTCGGGAGTCGTGATAGCGCCTACTAATAGGAGCTAGGCAAGCCAATTAATTTAATACCTCTCTTGACAACATCCACAATATAAAGAAAGACGAGACAATTAATATAAAAGCAGAAGTCTCAAAACATAAATAACTGAAACCAAGTGCGGAAGCTCAAATACATCTATACCCAGATCTGGTGTCACTAACTCACGAACTTCTACAGAATGCTAAATACAAAGTCTGAATAAAAACACAATACTGTCTGATCTGATACAAAGGAAATCAAATGAAAAACAAGGATAAGAGAGACTCCGGGCCATGCGAACGTCAGCAAGGCTACCTCGGGAATCTCTGGACTAAAGTCAACTCCCAATGGTCCTACTGCTGTCCAAAAGCTCCTGCTCCGGTACTGTGATCTGTGCAAAAAGATGCATAGAGTGTAGCATCAGCACAACAGACCCCATGTGCTGGTAAGTGTCTGGCCTAACCCCGGAGAAGTAGTGACGAGACTAGACAGGACTACCAATCAACCTGTGCAGATATATATATACAAACACTACAAAAATAACAGCGGAAAGTAATAATTAAGACTGGGAGGGGAACATGCTTTTGGGGGTAACAGATAAAATAGAACGGTAGGAATAAATAAGGAAAACTAGAACTAATCTCTTCTAACACAGAATACGTGGTCGGCGTGCCAGACGATCCAATTTCATGATATATAAGTGGTCGGCGTGCCATACGATCCCATTTCATAATATATAAGTGATCGGCGTGCCACACGATCCCATTTCATAATATATAAGTGGTCGGCGTGCCACACGATCCCTTCTCATAATATATATATGGTTTCCCGGCAAGGGAAACAAGTATCAATTCAACTATCCCGGCGAGGGAGAATACAAGTAAACAGTTAACTCCCGGCAAGGGAGAAACAACAATAACTTACACGTCCCGGCAAGGGAATAATTACATCTCTTTCTCTTTCGTTCATTTCTTACTTCCTAACCAAGTCATAAATCGAGCCAACGCTCCAGGGAGTTTACAAGTCATATTTCCTCTTCATACTATTCACAATATATAGAAACCATCAATTAAACAAGGAAGAGTCACTACAAAATCCCAAATAAGGACTCACGGTCATGCTAGACACCGGTGTATAGATACTCGTCACCATGCCTATACACCGTACTCAACATTTAGCAATTAGCAAATGATACTCTAATCCTATTCCCTCAAGCCAAAGTTAGATGAAACACTTACCTCAACTTCCACGGCTAAATCAATCCACAACGACCGCTTTCCCTCTCGAATTCGGCTCCAACTCAATCAAATCTATGAAATAACGACTTTACAATGTTAATAATAGCTAAACAAACTAAACCCAATGCCTAAATATGAATTTCTAAGCTTTCTTCCCAAAATTCCAAAAATCGACCCCGGGCCCGCTTGGTCAAAACACGAGGTTCGAACCAATTCCATGTTACCCATTCCCCCACGAGCCCGGATATACAATTTGTTTTCAAATTTGACCGCAAAATGAGGTCTAAATCAAAAAAAATTGAAAAGCCCTAATTCTACCCATTTCCCCCAATTTCAACCCAAGATTACATGTTTTAGGCCTAGGATTTCAATGGATGATGATAGAAAATGAAGAAAACGAGTTAGATAATACTTACCCAAGAAGATTTGGTGAAGGATTGTTCTACAAATCGCCTAGGGGCTATGGAGAAGAAGAGCTCGTGCGAATTTTTGAATAAGACCCGTAGCTACTGTTTCTGAAAACTTAAAAAAATCACTGGGCAAAAATTGCCCTTCGCGTTCGCGGAAAAGGGATCGCGTTCGCGAAGGGTAAATGAGATAAGGCATCGCGAACGCGGGGAGTCTAATCGCGAACGCGAAGAAGAGGAGGGCTGGGGGTCCAGGAACTTACTCTACGCGAACGCGTAGGTATATACGCGAACGCGATGAAGGATGGGCTAAGACTATGCAAACGCGGGGACTCTTCCGCGAACGCGAAGAAGGGGGAGCCCAGGGTACGCGAATGCAAGCTGAAGGCCGCGAACGCGAAGAAGAAATGTACTGCTCACCTGCTGCAACTTTTCTGCATTTTTCTAAGTTTCAAAACCATCCCGAACACCTCCTAAAACACTCCCGAGCCCTCGGGGCTCCTAACCAAACACACACTAACTCCACCACATCCTACGAACTTAACCGTGCGATCAAATCGCCAAAATAACATCAAAATCAATGAATTAAACCTCAAAATCATCACTTTTTCATCAACCTTCATAAACTTTCATTTTTTTGATATTTAGGTCCGAGACACGTCAAATGACGTCTGATTCCAACCAAATTTTACAGAAAGCGCTTAAACCATATATAAGACTTGTACCGGGCGTCGGAACCAAAATACGAGCCCGATACCACAGTCTTTTAATCAAATTTCGTTTCCAATTTTCTTAATAATTTCAAATAAACAATTTCACTGAAAAATTCATTACTCGGGCTCTAGACCTTGGAATTCGACTCCGGGCATATGCCCGAGTCCCACATTTTTCTACGGACCTTCCAGGACCGTCAAATCATGGGTCCAGGTCCGTTTCTCCAAAATGTTGACCAAAGTCAACTTTATTCATATTAATATCAAAATTCATCAATTTTTACATAGAATTTACATTTAAGCTTTCCGGCTACGCGCCCGGACTATGCACGCAAATCGAGGCAAGCTTAAATGAGGTTTTCAAGGCCTCGGAGACACAGAATGAGTGAGAAAATAGGTGATGACCCTTTGGGTCGTCACATTCTCCACCTCTAAAATAATCGTTCGTCCTCGAACGGACAAAAGAAAGAAGTACCTGAGTCGGGAAATAGATGAGGATAACGGCTCCGCATAACGGACTCGGACTCCCAGGTTGATGCCTCAGGAGGCTGACCTCTCCACTGAACTCGCACTGAAGGAAATTTCTTCGATCTCAACTGTCGAACCTGCCGGTCTAGAATAGTTACCGGCTCCTCCTCATAAGACAGATCCTTGTCCAACTAGACAGTGCTGAAATCTAACACGTGGGCTGGATCGCCGTGATACCTCCGAAGCATGGACACATAAAAAATTGGATGTACGGCGGACAAGCTAGGCGGCAAGGCAAGCCTATAAGCTACCTCTCCCACACGGTCGAGAATCTCAAATGGGCCAATGAACCTAGGGCTAAGCTTGCCCTTCTTCCCAAATCTCATCACGCCCTTCATAGGCGACACTCGGAGCAATACTCGCTCACCAACCATGAAAGCTACATCTCGAACCTTACAATCTGCATAACTCTTTTTCCACGACTGAGCCGAACGAAGCCTATCCTGAATGATCTTGACCTTATCCAAGGCCTCCTGAACTAAATCTGTACCCAATAACCGAGCCTCTGCCGGCTCAAACCACCCAACCGGAGATCGACACCGCCTACCATATAACGCCTCATAAGGGGCCATCTGAATGCTGGACTGGTAGCTGTTAATGTAGGCAAACTCCGCTAAAGGCAAGAACTGATCCCACGATCCTCCAAAGTCAATAACACAAGCTCGGAGCATGTCTTCCAATATCTGAATAGTCCGCTCGGACTGTCCATCCGTCTGAGGATGGAATGTTGTGCTCAACTCAACCTGGGTGCCCAACTCGCTGAACTGCTCTCCAAAAGCGCGAGGTAAACTGCGTACCCCGGTCCGAAATGATAGATACCAGCACCCCTTGAAGGCGAACAATCTCTCCGATGTAGATCTCAGCTAACCTCTCGGACGAATACGTGGTTGCCACAGGAACAAAATGCGCTGACTTGGTCAGCCTATCCACAATGACCCAAATCGCATGAAACTTCTTCCGGGTCAACGGGAGTCCAGTAACAAAATCCATAGTAACCCTTCCCACTTCCACTCGGGAAGCTCAATCCTCTGAAACAGTCCACCAGGCCTCTGATGCTCGTACTTAACCTGTTGACAGTTCAAACATCGAGCCACATATGCAACAATATCCTTCTTCATGCTACGCCACCAATAATGCTGCCTCAGATCCTGATACATCTTCGCGGCGCCCGGGTGAATAGAATACCGAGAACTATGGGCCTCCGCTAAGATCAACTCTCGAATCCCATCGACAATTGGGCCACACAAACTCGCCCTGCCAAATATCAAAACACCATCATCATCTAAGGTCACCTTCTCGGCACCTCCACGCTGCACCGTGTCTCTTAGGACACACAAATGGGGATCATCAAACTGCTGATCACGGATACGCTCCAATAATGAAGAACGAGCAACCGTGCAAGCTAACACTCTGCTAGGCTCAGAAATGTCCAACCTCACAAATCGATTGGCCAAGGCCTGAATATCCAAAGCAAGCGGTCTCTGGCTGACCGGAATATAATCAAGACTACCCATGCTAGCGGACTTCCTACTCAATGCATCGGCCACCACATTGGCTCTCCCCGGGTGATACAAAATAGTAACATCATAATCTTTCAATAACTCCAACCACCTCCTCTGCCTCAAATTCAACTCCTTTTTCTTGAACAAGTACTGAAGACTCTTGTGATCAGTGTACACCTCACACGTCACGCCATATAGATAATGCCTCCAATTCTTCAGAGCATGAACAATGGCTGCCAACTCTAGATCATGAACTGGATAATTCTTCTCGTGGATCTTCAGCTGCCTCGAAGCATAGGCTATGACTCTGCCATCCTGCATCAACACTGTACCAAGTCCAATACGGGAAGTATCACAATAGACTGTATAAGGCCCTAAGCCTGTGGGCAAAACCAATATCGGTGCCGAAGTCAGAGCTTTCTTGAGCTTCTGAAAGCTCGCCTCACACTCATCTGACCATCTGAACTGGGCACCCTTCTGGGTCAATCTGGTCATCGGGGCTGCAATAGATGAAAACCCCTCCACGAACCAACGATAGTAGCTTGCTAACCCCAAGAAACTCCGAATCTCTGTAGCTGATGCCGGTCGAGGCCAGTTCGTGACTGCCTCTATCTTCTTTGGGTCCACCTAAATACCCTCTGCTGATACAACGTGACCCAGAAATGCAACCGAAATAAACCAGAACTCACACTTGGAGAACTTGGCATATAACTGACTATCCCTCAGAGTCTGAAGAACCACCCTAAGGTGCTGCTCGTGCTCCTCCTGGCTGCGGGAGTACACCAAAATATCATCAATAAAGACTATCACGAACATGTCCATGTAAGGCCTGAACACATGACCAAAAACTCACAATGCCCATACCGAGTGCGGAATGCTGTCTTAGGGACATCAGACGCCCTAATCCTCAGTTGGAGGTAGCCAGATCTCAAGTCTATCTTTGAAAACACCTTTGCACCCTGAAGCTGGTCAAACAAATCATCAATCTTTGGCAGTGGATACTTGTTCTTTATCGTCACTTTGTTCAATTGCCGGTAATCAATGCACATCCGCATTGAACCATCCTTTTTCTTCATAAATAACACCGGCGCACCCCAAGGAGAAACACTAGGTCTGATAAAACCCTTCTCTAGCAAATCCTGCAACTGGTCCTTTAACTCTTTCAACTCTAGCGGGGCCATGCGATACGGTGGGATAGAAATGGGCTGCGTGCCCGGAGCCAGATCAATACAGAAGTCAATATCCCTGTCGGGCGGCATGCCCGGCAGGTCTGAGGGAGAAACCTCGAGGAACTCTCAAACAATAGGAACAGAATCAATAGGAGGGACCTCTGCGCTGGAATCACGAACATACGCCAGATAAGCTAAACACCCCTTCTCGACCATGCGTCGAGCCTTCACATATGAGATAACACTGCGAGTGGCATGACCTGGGGTCCCTCGCCACTCCAAACGGGGCAAATCTGGTAAAGCCAAGGTCACGGTCTTGGCATGACAATCCAAGATGCCATGATACGGGGACAACCAATCCATCCCTAATATAACGTCGAAATCCACCATGTCTAAGAGCAATAAATCAACACGGGTCTCAAGACCCTCAAACACTACCACATAGGAACGATGAACTCGGTCGACCACTATGGAATCCCCCACCGGTGTAGATACATAAACAGGAATACCCAAAGCATCACTAGGCATAACCAGGTAGGGTGCAAAATAGGACGACACATATGAATACGTAGACCCAGGGTCAAATAGCACTGAAGCATCCCTATCACAGACCAGAATAGTACCTGTAATGACTGCATATGAAAAGACATCCTCTGGCCTGGCTGAAAGAGCATAACACCAGGGCTGGGCCCCACCTCCCTGAACCATATCTATGGGACGATCGGCTGCTGGCTGGCCTCTACCTCTGGCGGTCCGAGCTCCACCTCTATGATCTCTACCTCAACCTCTATGGCCTCTACTCCCGCCTCTAGCTGGCTGGGCGGCCTGTGGACCACCTGATGCCTGAATCATAGGATGAGGACCCTGCTGCTGAGAGCTGTCAGAAGCTCGAGGGCAATACCCAGTAATATTTCTCGTGTCGCCACACGTGTAACAAGCCCTCAGCTGCTGAGAATAACGGAGTGGCGATGCACTGATAGGTGCTGATGGTGAACTGAAAAGCTGCTGGTCAGAAGACTGCGGCTGAGAACCACGACTACCTGAAGTACCATGTGAAACCTGTAGGGCTGACTGAAAGGGCCTCGGAGGATGGCCTCTACCATAAGAATCCCCACCTCCAGACGAGGTACCACTGAACCTACCTGCATGACGGGGCCTCTTATCTGACCCATGACCACCTCCCCGTGCAAGAGCCATCTCAACTCTACGGGCCGCGTTAGCCGCCTCCTGAAAAGAAATCTCACTCCTAGTCCCATAGCCATCTGGAGACGGATCGGCTGAATCAATCCATCAATAAACCTCCGCACCCTCTCTCGCTCTGTGGGGAGTATAACAATAGCATGGCGTGATAGATCAATGAACCGAGTCTCATACTGAGTGATTGTCATAGAGCCCTGCTGGAGGCGCTCGAACTGCCTGCGAAGAGCCTCTCGCTGAGTAACTGGGAGAAACTTCTCCAAAAACAACTCTGCAAACTGGTCCCAAGTCAATGATGGCGACCCTGCTGGTCTAGATAAACAATAGTCCCTCCACCAAGTCTTGGCGGATCCTGCTAGTCGAAAGGTGGCGAAGTCGACCCCATTGGTCTCGACAATACCCATAGTTCGAAGAACCTCATGGCAGCTATATAAGAAATCCTGGAGGTCCTCTGAGGAAGTACCGCTGAATGTGGTGGTGAAGAGCTTGGTGAACCTATCCAATCTCCACAAAGCATCTGCGGACATAGTCGCCCATCGCCGGTCTGAGTCATAATACCCGGCTGAACTGCCACAGCTGGCTGAGCCACTGGAACCTGAGTCTGGGGAGCTACCTGCTCCGGAGTATGTGTAGCAAGATTCTGAACCCCTCCTCCAACCTGGGAAGTGGCTGGTGCTACTGGAAGCAAACCAGCTCGAGAAAAGCTCTCCATAAAGCCTACCAACCTGACCAAAGCGTCCTGAAGAACTGGGGTGGCTATAAACCCCTCTGGGACCTAAGCTGGGCCCACCGGAGCTGCTGGGGCTGGAACCTCCTCATCATAATCAACATGAGGCTCCACCTCTGGGACTGCTGCTCGGAGCTGAGCTCTGCCTCTGCCTAGGCCTCTGGCACGGCCTCGGCCTCGCCCTCTACCCCTCGTAGGAGTTGCTGCTGGGGGCTCGGGCTGCTGCACGGTAGAAGAGGAAGCACGTGTTCTCGCCATCTGCGAAAGAACAGAGTAGAAAGACAATAAGTATTTGGGAAACAGAATCGCACTACAAGAAAGAACAAGAGTGAAGTTTTCCTAACTCCGTAGCCTTTAGGGGATAAATACAGACGTCTCCGTACCGATCCCTCAGACTCTACTAAGTTTGTCCTTGAGTAGCGAGACCTATGTAACCTAGTGCTCTGATATCAACTTGTCACGACCCGGATTTCCCACCTTCGTGAGTCGTGATGGCGCCTACTAATAGGAGCTAGGCAAGCCAATTAATTTAATACCTCTCTTGACAACATCCACAATATAAAGAAAGACGAGACAATTAATATAAAAGCGGAAGTCTCAAAACATAAATAACTGAAACCAAGTGCGGAAGCTCAAATACATCTCTACCCAGATCTGGTGTCACTAACTCATGAATTTCTACAGAATGCTAAATACAAAGTCTGAATAAAAACACAGTACTGTCTGATCCGATACAAAGGAAATCAAACGAAAAACAAGGATAAGAGAGACTCCGGGCCATGCGGACGTCAGCAAGGCTACCTCGGGAATCTCTGGACTGAAGTCAACTCCCAATGGTCCTACTGCTGTCCATAAGCTCCTGCTCCGGTACTGTGATCTATGCAAAAAGATGCACAGAGTGTAGCATCAGCACAACAGACCCCATGTGCTGGTAAGTGTCCGGCCTAACCCCGGCGAAGTAGTGACGAGACTAGACAGGACTACCAATCAATCTGTGCAGATATATATATACAAACACTACAAAAATAACAGCGGAAAGTAATAATTAATACTGGGAGGGGAACATGCTTTTGGGGGTAACAGATAAAATAGAACGGTAGGAATAAATAAGGAAAACTACAACTAATCTCTTCTAACACAGAATACGTGGTCGGCGTGCCACACGATCCCATTTCATGATATATATGTGGTCGGCGTGCCACACGATCCCATTTCATAATATATAATATGGTCGGCGTGCCACACGATCCCATTTCATAATATATAAGTGGTCGGCATGCCACACGATCCCATTTCATAATATATAAGTGTTCGGCGTGCCACACGATCCCATTTCATAATATATAAGTGGTCGTCGTGACATACGATCCCATTTCATAATATATAAGTGGTCGGCGTGCCACACGATCCCATTTCATAATATATAAGTGATCGGCGTGCCACACGATCCCATTTCATAATATATAAGTGGTCGGCGTGCCACACGATCCCTTCTCATAATATATATATGGTTTCCCGGCAAGGGAAACAAGTATCAATTCAACTATCCCAGCGAGGGAGAATACAAGTAAACAGTTAATTCCCGGCAAGGGAGCAACAACAATAACTTACACGTCCCGGCAAGGGAATAATTACATCTCTTTCTCTTTCGTTCATTTCTTACTTCCTAACCAAGTCATAATTCGAGCCAACGCTCCAGGGAGTTTACAAGTCATATTTCCTCTTCATACTATTCACAATATATAGAAACCATCAATTAATTGAGGAAGAGTCACTACAAAATCCCAAATAAGGACTCAGTAGACACCGGTGTATAGATACTCGTCACCATGCCTATACACCGTACTCAACATTTAACAATTAGCAAATGATACTCTAATCCTATTCCCTCAAGCCAAAGTTAGATCAAACACTTACCTCAACTTCCACGGCTAAATCAATCCACAACGACCGCTTTCCCTCTCGAATTCGGCTTCAACTCAATCAAATCTATGAAATAACGACTTTACAATGCTATAATAGCTAAACAAACTAAACCCAATGCCTAAATATGAATTTCTAAGCTTTCTTCCCAAAATTTCAAAAATCGACCCCGGGCCCGCTTGGTCAAAACACGAGGTTCGAACCAATTCCATGTTACCCATTCCCCCACGAGCCCGGATATACAATTTGTTTTCAAATTTGACCGCAAAACGAGGTCTAAATCAAAAAAAAATTGAAAAGCCCTAATTCTACCCATTTCCCCCTATTTCAACCCTAGATTACATGTTTTAGGCCTAGGATTTCAATGGATGATGATAGAAAATGAAGAAAACGAGTTAGATAATACTTACCCAAGAAGATTTGGTGAAGGATTGCTCTACAAATCGCCTAGGGGCTGTGGAGAAGAAGAGCTCGTGCGAATTTTTGAATAAGACCCGTAGCTACTGTTTCTGAAAACATAAAAAAAAATCACTGGGCAAAAATTGCCATTCGCGTTCGCGAAGGGTAAATGAGATAAGGCATTGCGAACGCGGGGAGTCTAATCGCGAACGCGTAGAAGAGGAGGGCTGGGGGTCGAGGAACTTACTCTACGCGAACGCGTGGGTATATACGCAAACGCGATGAAGGATGGGCTAAGACTATGCGAACGCGGGGACTGTTCCACGAACGCGAAGAAGGGGGAGCCCAAGGGTATGCGAACGCGAGCTGAAGGCCGCGAACGCGAAGAAGAAATGTACTGCTCACCTGCTGCAACTTTTCTGCATTTTCTAAGTTTCAAAACCATCCCGAACACCTCCTAAAACACTCCCGAGCCCTCGGGGCTCCTAACCAAACACACACACTAACTCCACCACATCCTACAAACTTAACCGTGCGATCAAATCGCCAAAATAACATCAAAATCAATGAATTTAACCTCAAAATCATCACTTTTTCATCAAACTTCATAAACTTTCATTTTTTGATATTTAGGTCCGAGACACGTCAAATGACGTCCGATTCCAACCAAATTTTACAGAAAGCGCTTAAACCATATATAAGACTTGTACCGGGTGTCGGAACCAAAATACGAGCCCGATACCACAGTCTTTTAATCAAATTTCATTTCCAATTTCCTTAATAATTTCAGAAAAATAATTTCACAGAAAAATTCATTACTCAGGCTCTAGACCTCGGAATTCGACTCTGGGCATATGCCTGAGTCCCATATTTTTTATCCAAAATGTTGGCCAAAGTCAACTTTTTCATATTAATATCAAAATTCATCAATTTTTACATAGAATTTATATTTACGCTTTCCGCCTACGCGCCCGGACTGCAAACGCAAATCGAGGCAAGCCTAAATGAGGTTTTCAAGGCCTCGGAGACACAGAATGAGTGAGAAAACAGGTGATGACCCTTTGGGTCGTCACAATGGATGTGGAACAAAGTGCTTATATTCTTAAATTCTTAATGTCAAGGAGACAAAACGACATCCCCCACTTAAAGGCCAAGAAGTGCAAGATGCGATACCTATTGCTTGGTTCATTTATTTTTATACCACCGCCCCATGAACGTGACAGAAAAAATGATGCGAAATTGGGTGCGCAATTCATATCTTCAAAGTGGAAGGAAAAGTGGTAAAAGTGATTTATGTCGTGCCGCGACGTCAAATGAGGCGCTTGTTGGGAGGCAACCCAGCTTTACTGCTTTCTTTTATTTTTGATTTTTTTTCTTATTGTATTATTTTTGTAGTATTTTTTTATTTTGTAGGATTTTGAGAATAGGGAGCAAAGCCAATAGGCATGTGCAAAAGCGTGCAGGTGGTTGAAACTAAGTGTGAAGTACCGGCACAAGGGATCATA
The DNA here is from genome assembly GCF_001879085.1 of Nicotiana attenuata. Taxonomy (NCBI): domain Eukaryota; kingdom Viridiplantae; phylum Streptophyta; class Magnoliopsida; order Solanales; family Solanaceae; genus Nicotiana; species Nicotiana attenuata. The sequence continues at coordinate 77,568 of NW_017670682.1, forward strand.
CTCGGGAGAAGTCTGAGTATCCCGTGAGCTGCTAATTCTTCGGCCTTCGGCCTACCAGGGAGTTTCTTTTACCCTCTTATTATTTTCAGTGCATTGAGGACATTGCACAATTTTAAGTGTGGGGTGAGGAGATTGTCTGGGTGATTTTCTATGCTATCCTAGATTTGTTGTAGTACTTTTTCTTAGTGTAGTTATTTGTGTTAAAAAAAATTAAAAAAAAATGAAAAAAAGTAAATTTTTTAGAAAATTGGGACTTTTCCCGACGATGGATTTTGTGGACAGGTTTCTGGAGGGATTAAGGTCCAATAAAAAAATCAAAAATATTTTATTTTTGTTTCTAGTTAGTTTTAGTTAGATAATAATTCCCCTTGGTTTTTCTTTGTGCATCGGTTTTTTTCCAGGGGATGTAGCTTGAACCGGGTAAAAAAATTTTATTTTTAGGATTAGATTTTTTTTAGGACTAGTAAAAGAGGGAGAAGAAAAAAACTTTCGTTACTTGTTTGATACTAGCATATTTAGGCCTAAGCTTGAGTCGTACTTTCCTCTGAGTGCTTGAGTAATGAATAAAATAGCGGACTTTCTGATACCCAAGCTCAAGGTTGTGACTCTGTATATAACTTATTCTTATTTTGTGGTTTGCGATGATCCTGTCTGTCTTATAGTGGAATTGATCCATCTTGATTGATACTTGTGCCATGTGGGGTGAGGATTTCTTACATATATTCCATGTTTTGCATCTTAGTCTAGAACTTGCCCTGCATGTTATTGAAGCGAAATAAAAGTGTTGCTCTGTTTAGAAGATGATAATAGGCTTTCTTTGATATGTCTTGTGAATTTTAGCTTTTTCAGATATTGTACCACTAGTTAGCCCTTTGTGCATGTAGCCTTTTGTTTGGAAGCCGTATTTTGCCTTGATCCTTTTGTTGAATCCCTAGTTTTTGCACCCTGCTTCCTTGAGCACTGTTGCTTAGACTGCGATATTAATTGATAAATTTGAAGAAAGGGATGGTTAAGTAAAAAAATGGTGACCAATGATAGCTCAAAGGTGATGAAAAGGCCTTCTTGAAAAGAATGTGACATGAAAAAGAAAAGGAAAAAAAAAAAGGAGTGAAAAAAAATTGCTTTGAAAAAATGAAACGTTCTTGATATGAGGGAAATACTTGTGAAACAATAGATGAAGAGAGGACTGAAAAATAAAAGTGAAGAGATGAAAATAATGGGTGATGAAGTCTAAAAATGCAAAGTGCTTAGGGAAGTGTAAGTCACTATTATAATTCTCCTACCCGTCCCTTAGTCAACATTACAACCTGTTAAAGTCCTATTTGATTCTATTCGAGCGTACTTATTTAGTGGATATGTACATAATGGGCAAGTCTATGGTTCTTTGTGCATATATGTGAATTCCTTGTGAGTGCGAGAGTTGTTCTTTGATGCAAAGTCCTTAAATTGTATTCATTCTTTGATTTGAGTGTATGGACTATTTATTCTTATGAGGGCACTTGTTTCATGATAGATAGGTGATGTCATTAGCTTCTTTGACAGAGTAGGTGAGCGAGCTTAAATTTGGTTAGTTAGAGTCCGTCTCTGAGGTTAGGAGGTTAGCAGTTTGTTGTTTGTTTGTGACTTATATATCTTGCACGATGATGAAGTGTATATCTTATGGTTTGAGTTGCTATAGGGCCTAATTGTTAGTATCTACTGAAGTGGTGGTGTTTCTAGGCTTGATTTGTTGACAGTGGTTTTAATGCTTACTCGAGGACGAGCAAGAGTCTAAGTGTGGGGTGTTGATGTTCGGTCAAAAATGCATATATTTAATTATTATTGCCTCATATTCTAGCACTTTTTAATCGTCTTTTGAGTACTAGTTATATTATTTTGTGCTTAATATTACATTTTAACTGTGTAGGAATGAAGCGGTGTGAAGATCAAGAGATTTGGAGCAAAATTGAATAAAATACGGAAGAAAAAGAAAGACAATTAAATGAATATAAAAAGGGGGGACACCCTTTGGTCTTTGTCCCCCCAAATGCAAGACAAAAATACAAAGAGTTAAAGAAGGAAAACAAAAACGTACATAATGAATTGAAGGATTTCAACGTGAAATGCTCACTGCTTCAGCGCCAGGACCAGCGCTAGGCGCTGGCCTGGACGTTGTATTGCGGGGGATACTTTGTTCGGAACAAGGTTATTTCGGCCTTATATAGTCCCAACTCGTATAAAAGGGGTCCTAAACCTATTTTGGAGGGAAGAGAACGTTTTTTTGAGAGAAAAACACAAGCACAGAGCCGCCATGGAGGCCGAAATTCATCAAGTTCCATCTTTTCTTCCATCAAACTTAGTAATTTTTATGTTTCTTTGTATGATTTGTTGTTTTGCTACCATGTCTATGTGGAGCTAAACTTCACGTTCTAGAATTGTGGTTCTTTCATGACTATTGTTATTCGGATATTGATTTTGATTTCTTAGTTTATCATATTGGCTTATTTATTCAATCCTGCACTTAATTATTTGATTGCACTACAACATAATACATGTATAGCTACGAAGTATATCGCAGCTAAATATAAAAATTTCCGTGGCTAAACACTTTAGCTACAATATATTTTTTCCGTAGCATCCATAGCAAAATGTAGCGTAACTAAAAGTTAGCTACAAACATTAATGTTTCATGACTAAGCTATAGTACATACTGCTACAAATTTTTTTATGATGTGGCTATATTGATAAGACTTTTGCCACGAAAAATTTATATTTGTAGCTAATGAGTTTATTCTTTTGCTACAACAAATCAACTTTGTAGCTATCTTTTGTACTTTAGCCACAAAGGAATATATTGTGGCAAAAGGTGTAATTTATTTTGCTACAAAAAATTTAGCATGTAGCTATGATTACACACTAGCCACGTAGTATAGTATTTATGTTTAGCTTCAAATTCAAAATTTTGTAGCTACAAATCGTCACCAATATCCATGATTAAATTCTTTTAATATATTTTATTTTCTTTCTAGATTTATTATTACATTTTAAATTAGTGACGAAAAATTAATTTATTAGTGACAATAAATATTTCAGTCGCATATTTTATTTTATAAAAATAGAAACATAATAAGCTCTGGATATCACTTACTTCATACAAACTGATACATGAATAATTCTAAATGTTAATTCTAAAATATACAATTAGATATTTAAAGTTCAATCATCCTCAATATACATACATGATACAACTCTTCTACAAGAGACATAATAAAGTTTGTGGAATAAAAACTAGCTATTGGGAGGCTAAACAATAAGATGAACTCAAATTTAAATTCTTGTCAGACTAAAATAATAATACAAACTATGTACATTGGGTTAGATATTTTTTCTTTAATCTATAAAATTCTAGGAGGGATCCACATTAAAAATCTAAGTATTTGATTTGGGAATTGAAAATGTTGCTGCTTCGCTTGCATTCAAGGAAGAAATAGCTTCGGTCCTTGCATTGAAGAATTTAAATGCACCCTGTAAATTCAAAAGAAATAATAATTNAATACCTCCGAAATGAACCTGAAATTTTGCACACACATCCAAAATCACCTAACGGACTACTGCAACTCTCGGAATTCATTCCGACCTCGGATCAAAATCTCACCTATCAACCGGAATCCGCCAAAATACTAACTTCGCCAATTCAAGCCTAATTCTACACCGGACCTCCAAAATCACTTCCGATCACGCTCTCAAGTCACAAATCATCCCCCGAAGCTAACCGAATCACCGAAAATTACATCCGAGCCCTCTAACTCAATAGTCAACTTCCGGTTGACTTTTCCAAAACAAGCTTTCCTTAAAGAGACTAAGTGTCTCATTTCCATCTATAACCAATCCAATTCAACTCGATCACCTCAAATAGACTAAGTGTCTCATTTCCATCTATAACCAATCCAATTCAACTCGATCACCTCAAATACCGATAATGAAGCATAGAAAAACTTAATATGGGAAAAACGGGGCGGTAACTCACGTGACGACGGGCCGGGTCGTCACAATTCTGTAATTTGATTTACGATAATTATTAAGTTATTGACATAGTAATGTACCATATCATTATTATTGTATAGATTAATATATTTAATTTGCTATAAAATGTAAGTGGCATAAGATTATAGTTGTTTAAATTTATTATAAAAATAGTTATTTACTCATTAATTTGATATAATTTTATTATTTTTAGTTATAAATAGAACTTATAACTAATAACAACAATAATAAATCCAGTGTAATTCAATAAGTGGAGTATGAGGAGGATAATATGTCCACATATCTTACCGCTACCTTGTGAAGGTAGCGAGGTTGTTTACGATAGACCATCAGGTCAAGGAACAATGAAAAGGAAGCAACCATAGCCGAAACTTATAACTAGCACCTATTTAATAAGAAATATAGTACAATTAGTTTTCAATGAACATAGATGTTAACCATTTAAATTTGATATGTATCTAGATATATGAAAATTATATACAAATTAATATGAATAATAATGTTAGTGATAGATAATTAGATATTCTGTTCTATCTATGTAATTGTTAAGCTAACTATTTTTTAAATAATTTAAAGCAAAAATAATTTATTTAGCTACACGATTTTATTTTAAATAATTTTATGTGACTAAAATATTACCATTGGTATAACAAATTTTAACTTGTGGCAAAAAATAATGTTTAGCTACGAAATTTTATCTCAAAAATAAATTTATGGCTATATCATCTTGTCATGACAAATAACTGTAGTTATTAAATGCATTGTTGCCACGGTATTTTAGTACTTGAAGCAAAAATATTTATTTAGCTACCACATTTGTTTTAAGTATCTTGTTGTGAGTAAAAAGTTATTATAGCTACAGTACATTTCAACTCGTAGCAAAAAACTCATATTAGCTACGAAATTATATTATAGCAATAATTTTTGTCATGACAAATAACTATAGCTATTAAACTAATTGTCGCCGCGGTATTTTAGTACTTGAAGCAAAAAATATTTATTTAGCTACCATATTTATTTTAAGTATCTTGTTGCGGCTAAAAAGTTACTATTGCTACAGTACGTTTCAGCTCGTAGCAAAAAACTAATATTAGCTATGAAAATTTACATAGCAATAATTTTGTGGCTATATCATTTAACTATTGCCACATTTTTTTTTATAACCTGAAGCAAAAATATTTATTTAGCTACAATATTTTTCTTCAAATAGTATATTATAGCTAAAAGATTACTATTGCTACAGTAACTTTTATCATGTGGTAAAAAATTATGTTTAGCTACGAAATTTTATTGTAGCAATAAAGTTGTAGCTATTTAGGTAATTATTGCCACGATTGTTAGCAATTATAACAAAAATGAAGAATTAGCTTTGCCAATTTAATTTTTGTAGCTAAGAAATTTTATGAATTTGTAAATAGCCATGGAATTCAAATTTTTGTGGCTATTATTAGGTACTAGCCACGATTTTTAAATCTGTAGCTAACATTTCGTAGCTATATATGCAGAATGTTATAGTGTTGCTTGATCACCAATTGAATACTATCTACGAATCTAGAATTGAACTCGAAAGTGGGAATTCTAGATTGCATATAGGATTGAATAGAGCAAGTTCTTGAACCTGGGCATCGGGGGACGGATTCGCGGTTAGGATAGACATATACCTAATTGCCTTGCTTGATTGATTTATAGGAACTATAAATGCATTTTTGTTAGTTCTAACTCCATAGACATATAGGCGTTAGGTTAGCTTGAATAGGCGAGTAAGAACTCGATAGATTCTTATGAGCAATATTAACCCTGTTAACCATTAAACTAGATAAATTAGTTCGTCAATTCAATTGAAGAATACAATAGGAATGTTAGATAGCCCATTATCCTAGATCGTTTTCATCATATTGATAACATAAANGGCCCAAAGGATGGTTGGGAAGGGTTGTTTATCTTATTTGGCCTTTGTGATGGATGTTAATGCATGCCGCCTGACAGGGATATTGACTTGGTGTCGGGCACTCAGCCTATTTCTATTCCTCCGTACCGTATGGCACCGGCTGAGTTGAAGGAGTTGAAGGAGAAACTTCAGGAACTGCTTGGCAAGGAGTTTATTAGGCCAAATGTGTCACCTTTGGGTGCATTGGTTCTGTTTGTAAAGAAGAAGGATGGCACTATGAGAATGTGCATTGATTATAGGCAGTTGAACAAAGTCGCAATCAAGAACAAGTACCCTTTGCCGCGTATTGATGATCTATTTGACCAGCTTCAAGGAGCGAGGGTGTTCTCCAAGATTGGTTTGAGGTCAGGGTATCACTAGTTGAAGATTCGGGACTCGAATATTCTTAAGACAGCTTTCAAGACCCGTTATATATATGCAGAATGTTATAGTGTTGCTTGATCACCAATTGAATACTATCTACGAATCTAGAATTGAACTCGAAAGTGGGAATTCTAGATTGCATATAGGATTGAATAGAGCAAGTTCTTGAACCTGGGCATCGGGGGACGGATTCGCGGTTAGGATAGACATATACCTAATTGCCTTGCTTGATTGATTTATAGGAACTATAAATGCATTTTTGTTAGTTCTAACTCCATAGACATATAGGCGTTAGGTTAGCTTGAATAGGCGAGTAAGAACTCGATAGATTCTTATGAGCAATATTAACCCTGTTAACCATTAAACTAGATAAATTAGTTCGTCAATTCAATTGAAGAATACAATAGGAATGTTAGATAGCCCATTATCCTAGATCGTTTTCATCATATTGATAACATAAAAATCTGCTCTTTCTCTATTCAAAGTTCATTATTTGTTTTTATTTATTTTAATTAGTTTAGAATCAAATACTTCTAGGTTTAATTCTTGTTTAGATAATTAGGATAGTCTAATTTAGTTAATAGTTAATCACAAGTCCTCGTGGGTTCGACATCCGACTTTTAGTCACTTTATTACTTGACGACCGCGTATACTTGCGTGTGCGTTTGGCGGCAACAAATGTGATAAAAAAAATTCAGAACTTGCCCTTCTATTGAGCATTCGTAGCAGTACTAAATAGATATGTTGATTTTGGCTTATATAGCAACAATAATGTCAAAATAAACTATTTTACAATGATTTTCCCTAGATAAACTTCACTGAAAATTAGTTAGTCAGCCGCATATATAGGATAAGGTGGAGAAGAGTAGAATATGTGGCAAACCATTTCAGAAAGTATAAAATTGGAAATAACAGGTGTTCATGATAAATGCAAGTGGAACAATTTTTTTGCTCTTATAATTAGTTGGCACGAATTCAAATTAATCGTGGTCAAGCTTTATTCTCTCTCTGGATAGTTATTCTCACCATACCTATATATGCAATAGCCAACTCTTCATATATAGGGACCACCAATCCAATTAGAAAATATATAAATCATTAATCAAAAGAAAAGGGCCCAAGCTATCCTTTTGGGATGACAACGATTACTTTATTATATATACGTGTGCATGAAAAATTATAAAAGGAAGAAGAAAAGGAGTAGGTAAGACAAAAGGTGATCATGCAGTGAAAAATGGAAAGATATATGCTCAGAGAAGGTGAGGCATTGTCCAGACACCATACTGACCCTGCAATATATATAGCTGGGACAAAGGACAAAAGAGGAGTAGCACTAGCCTGCAATGTACGTGAAATCAATGGGAATAGGGAGAGGTCTGCACGCAATTGCTCACCAACGAAATTTTTTATTTGCTCTCACTATTTGCTCTTTCGTCCTTTCCCTCTCTCAGGTCAGTCCAAGTATAGTATATTCTTAAATTTTGGCCTCATTCTGATTGAACATTGAATGAATTAGAAACTTTTTACACGCTTTTAATGTACAGTAGTAGATTGCGTACAAAATAATCTTTATGTTTTATATGTAATTACTCATAATAAGTGAAACAATAATCTGGAAAATAAAAGAGACAAAAGGACTAGTTAAATTATACTAATACTGCAAAAATCATTATACTGATTATTTTATAAATTTAATTCATATTGGACAGTGGTGTGAACTAAACAATCATCTACTATCAAGGGATATATGGCGGGGTAGACCATCCCTCCTTCATTAATTAAAGATTTTGTGTTCGAATGAAAATGAAGAAATCCTTGTTAAAGAAAACTTCCCTTTTAAATAGACCTACTTATAGCGTATTTGGCCAAACTTCTCCCAAGGTCAAAAATGTTTTTTTCTCCAAAAGAACCTTTTTTCCCTTAACTTAATTAACATGTTTGGCAAATTTCTTTTGGGGGAAAAAGTATTTTTGGGAAAAATGCATAAGCAATTTTGACTTTTCTTCTTATCAAATTACCCTTAACAAAATATAATGTACATATACCAAAATAAATCTTACTTATTTTAAACTTAATACTTAGGATATTAATGTATAAAGTATTTTTTCTTATTTTTAGGATAACGTTCTAAGATATAGTGACTTTATGAGCGAATGCTTTTATATTTGTTGAATAATTTTTAATATATTTAAATCATCTTAAATGAATTAAAGTAGTTTTTTATTTTATTTTTATATTTTACTTAAATAAAATAAAAATATTTAATTATTGTCTTTAATAATAAATTTTTGAGATTATTTTACTTACTTATAATAATGATAGTATTTCTAAAAGTTTTAGAAAATGATTTCAGAAATGACTAGTTAATGATAAGGTAAACAAGAGAAGAGATTGTCTTTCTCTTGATGTAGTTTAGTGGACATATAAAAGTGAAAATGTATTTTAAGTATAGTGGACAAGTAAACATGAACTGAGGGAGTACTTGAAAGCATTTTTTGAAGAGCTTGGCCAATAAATTATTGCTCAAAAGTAATTTTCATAATGATTAGCCAAACACAAACTCCTTCTCTCAAAAAGTACTTTTTCTAACACTTTTCAAAATAAGCTGATTTTTTCAGTTTGGTCAAATCGTTTATAGTAAAATCTAAATAAGTCATTTCAGATATTTCCAAATATGAGGGGCAATTTGGTGCATGAGGTATTCCGTATTTATGGAGAGTCTCTAAATAAAGAATGCACCTCAAGGATTGTAATGTGAGCAACCTACACTCATATTATCATTGGTGATTGATTCTACTAGTTGAAATTGTGACATCTATGTCAAAAGGAGATAATTTTTTCCGAATACGAGATGGTTTTTAAAAGAAAAAAGAAAGTAAACAATTAAGCATCCCAAGAATGCCTCGTGCACTCACTTACAAGTCAATCCTTTCCTTCCTTTTTGTCTCCCCTAAACACCAACTTACATTGGGTCCCCACTTAATTCACATGACCCCATTTTCCCTTGCGGCTCAACTCTATTTCTTCCCCCAGCCTCGCATCCCGTTAAAGAAATGACACAACACGTATCCCCAGTGGCAAATCCACGTATATTCAAGGGATCTTAGTTAACATCTCGTTATTGAAAAAATATATTATATAATTAGGTAATCTGATGATATGTTATAATTACGTATTTTAGTTACTTATAACACTCTAATATACCGCACTTTAAATGAGTTTAAGCTTTAATCGTTAGTGTTTTGCACTAACTGTATATTTTATGCCTTGTAGGAGTAATTTCGAGCTATGTAGATATTATGGAATTAATTCAAGTGATTTGGAGCTTTGAAGTCTGAGTAAAAGCCCAAGGAATCAAGCCGATCGTGTTCGGGGATCAACGGATGATAGTTAAGAACGAAACGGAGAATCGAGCGGGCATATGGTGCATTGTCTAGTAAAATGCAAATAACCTTTCTCTCAGAACTACGTTTGGGCTCCACAATATATGTTGGAGAGCTATTTGAAAGAGCTACAACTTTCATGTTTTGCATTTTTGCGAATTCCCACTACCGGGCCGCACAGTACGCTGCAGCGTTCGGCGCGCCTGTGCAAATTTTATAGAGCCAGAGTCCTATTTCACGTAGGAAAATATGTTTCGTCCGGGCGCGATCCAACTTGGTATAAATACATGTAAAATGCTATTTTGAGGGAAGTGGACATACTTTTGACATAATTTAGACCTACGGAGCCGCCGCCGCGGCCGAAGATTCGACCTAAGGAGGCAAGAACACACTAGGAGCAAGGCGGAGAATTCTTCTACGAGTTTTTTACTTCCTTCTTCCTATTTCTATTATTGGTTATGAATTCTAGTATTGTCGTTATGCATACCATTATGAATAGCTAATTTGTTATCTAGGGTTTTGATGGAACATATTGGAGGATGATTTTCCTGTTACGTTAATATAGATTTGCTGTAGTATTTTCTCTATTTGTTCAACTACGTTATTATTGTGGTTGGTTGAAGAGCTCTCAATCGACTGTGCCTATTTAGTATGTATTACTCGGGAGAGAGTGCATATTTAGGTAGTTTTTGAACAACATCACTTAACGTATATGAGGGATCAATACGAAGGTTTTAAAGGTGGGATTGGGGATAACGAAACCGTGGGTGCGATCCGAGTGAGCCGTACTTAATGCCAGCTAGCGTAAATCGGGAGAATATATCTAGTAAATTGTGGTAATTACTCGGAGAGAGTTACAATAGTCAGAGCGCTCATGATCGGTAGAGAGAACTTAGGCGAATTTATAGAAAACGTAGTGGGAATGATTCTGACGATAGGGGAAATCATAACTCTAGACCTCCTTAATCTTGTCTCTAACCCTTAGTATCTTTAGTTGTTAATCTACTATTTTAATTTGTTAGTTAATTAGTTAAACACAAGAATCTTAATATCTATAAGTTAGGAATTATTCAAGCTTGTTTTCTTGGTGATATCGAACAGCTATAGCTAAGCCTTAGTTCTTTGCGGGATTCGATTCCGGACTTGTAAACCGGATTCTATTTGCAACGACAGCTTAGTCCTTTATATAAGGCATAGTTGGGCGTGATCAAATTTTAGCGTCGTTGCCGGGGAATTAACGGTGTAGCTGTAGGTGTACATATTTCTAGGTTGCAAGTTTGAACTTTTATTTTTGTTTTCTTGTATTTGATTTTTTTTAATTTTTATTTTTGACTTGAGAGACATGGCATCTTGGAATTATGAGAGTTTTAATGTTGGTAATTCTACTTTTGATCCTCTTTATGCATATTGTAGAGGAAACCACCCAGGGCAAAATTTTCAAAATATTCCTGAGAGCGAGTTATGTGCACCAACTCAATCTTATGTGTGAAATGTGTGTGATATGTGTGGTGGTCAAGATGGTCACTTTCACTGTTGTGCTTATAATTCTTATCTTCCCCCAAGACTTTACTTTGATGGTTCTTCTTTTTCTTGTGAGGATAACAAGAACAAAGAACCTTGGGAAGCTGATCGGAAGGAGATCAAAGATATGTTAAAGGGCCTCATGGAACAATATGGTGAGAAATTACTGCGGATACAAAGGCAAGAGCCAGCTATTCACAACTTAGAGGCTCAAGCGAATAAATTAATTGAACCTTGTAAAGCGCAACAAGTTGACATTGTGGATAGTAGCCAATATGAGCATGAATTGGCTGCAGAAATTGCCATTATACCGGAGGATTTAAAAAAATACGGGGATGAGCTAGAGGAGAAGGCTAGAGTAGAACACCAACAATCAATCGAACTAGATTTAGAGGATGCCAATGTCGTAGAAGAGATACTTAAGTCAACCAAGGATATTAAGGATACATATTTAGTTGACTCTAGTGTCATTGATACTGAGGATGTTGACAATCCCAATGTTCATGTAGTAGAGCGCATTGGTCCACACTCCAAGCATTTTTCCACATTGTTTTTGGATGATGATATAGAAATAAAGTCATCGAGCCACTTGAGGAGTCAAGGGATGACAAACAAGGTGCCTACATTCTGGAATTTTTCTTGCCGGAAAATCAGGATTACACACCTCATGTAAAGGCCAAGAAGTGCAGAATGCTACATTGGTTGCTTGGGCCAGTTAGATTTGTTCCTCTACCCCTGGAGCATAGCCAAAAACTTGATGCCAAATTGGGGGTCCAATCCATAAGTTCAAAGTGGAGGCAGAAAGTGATTTTTGTCGTGCCGCGATGTAAAATCAAGCGCTTGTTAGGAGGCAACCCAGCTTTACTGCTTTCTTTTATTTATTTTTTATTTTTTTAATTATATTATTTTTGTAGTGTCGATTTTTGATATTCTAGGAGCATGGAAAGCAAAGATATTGGAAGGATGCAACAGCAAACCAGATGGTTGGAACTAAGTGTGAGGTACCCGCACAAAGGACCAAGCCTGGGAGAAGTCTGAGTACCCCATGAGCTGCTAGTGCTTCGGCCTTTGGCCTACCAGGGAGTTTCTTTTACCCTCTTGTTAGTTATGGTGTGCATTGGGAACAATGCACAATTTTAAGTGTGGGGTGAGGAGATTGTCTAGGTGACTTTCTATGCTATTTTACCTGTGTTAGTGTAATTGAATAATGCTTTAAAAAAATTGGACTTTTCCCGACGATGGATCTATTAGACAATTTTCTTGAGGGATTTAAGTCGACAGAAAAAAAAGAGAAAGAGATTTTCTTTTGTTAGGTAGTGTAGCAATTCCACCTTAGTTTTTCTTTGTGTCGCGGTTCTTTTCCAAGGGTTTTGTTTGAACCGGGTGTAACTAGTTCTTTTTTTAAGAATAGGAGCCATTGTGCTGTGAATTGAATTGAAGCAATATCTCTTGACTTTGTTATGACTTGAGAATAGCAAGTACTTTGGTTGTGACGCTTAGGCTCAGTTTTTGACTCGAGTATAAGCACCTTAAATCATAGATTTTTTAATTTGCTTAACTGCTTTTACTAGAGTGTCTTGATGATCCCAATCCTGAGTGAGTTATGTGCCATGTGTGTGTGAGGTTTGTTGTATTCTATGCATTACATTTGATGTTTAGAACTTGCCCCGTGTGTGTGCGGAGCGAAATAGTAATTTTGTTCAGTCTTGAAAGTGATATAGGCATTTCGTTGTTGAACCAGATATGTATATTTTACCCGCCTAATTGTTATGTAACGTAGTTAACCCCTTTGAGCCTGTAATCCTGTTTCTTTGGCAACCACATTACAAGCCTTACCCATTTGTTTGAATTTACCACCTATTTGAACCTGTTCACCTCTCACGAGCACTTGAAATGTGATGATTTATGTAAAAGTTAAAGTGTGGAATGGTTTGGTTGGCTTTTGAGTGGAACTAATGAGATAAGGAGAAAGGCGCATTGTTTTTAAAAAGTAAGAGCCACTTGAATTGGAAAAGAAAAAAGAAAAGAAAGGAAAAAATAGTTGTATTGTTGCGAGAAATATTCCTTGATAAGTGGTGGTTCTTGATGTAATTGTGCTTAAAAAGTATGGGGTAATATACATTGAGGTGAAGGTGGACTTTTGGTTTGTTATAAGTAAGGGATTGGATGATTAAGTATATGTATTAAAGTGCTTAAGGAGGAGTAGTCACTCTTATATCCAAAAGTATCTTAACCGACCCGTAGCCTACATTACAACCAATTAAATTCCTTCTTGATCCTAGACTGAATGATCTCGATTAGTAGACTAGTACACTACGCAAGCCTATGGTGCATCTTTTGTGGCATATGAATGTTATTTTTGAGAGTGAGTGAATTATTTCTATCTTGAGTTCCTAAGTGTTATTAAATTTTATTGTGCGGAACTACTCTCTTTTGTTGTGTGAGGTGATAACTAGGGATTTTAACGTGTTTTACGCTCCTTCTTGCTTACGCTTTGGTTATAAATTGTTATAAAATAGTCCCAAAAGGCTCATAAGTGTGCTTGATTGCAGGTTTGATCGACAACGTGACGAAGCGTCAAAGATCGGCTCAAAGGGAGTGAAACCCGCTCAAGTATCAAAGACAAGGTAAACTGAGGGCAAAATGCCCTAGTGCGGCCGCATTCGACTTTGTGCGGTCCGCACTAGGTAGGTTCAGAGAGATGGCTAAAACGGGCTTAAGGCAATGCGGCCGCGGTACACGTTTTGTGATCCGCGGTAAAGACTCCGCGGCCGCACTAACATTTGGTGCGGTCCGTGAAAGAGTGATTCAGAGAGGCGAATTCTGCCTTGATCCAAGCTGCGCGGTTCGCGGTCATATCAGTGCGGACCGCAGTAGAGACCTCCGCGGCCGCGGTCCATTCTACGCGGTCCGCGGAGCCCTAGTTCAGAGAGCCTAGAGTTAAAGTTCAAGAGCCTAGTGCGGCCGCGGTCCATTTCATGCGGCCCGCACTGACCCCGCAGGGGTATTTTTGTCCAGTTTTTCCAACCTAGTATAAATAGAACATTTTACCATTTTTAGGTCATCAGTTAATTCCAGACTTTGAGCTACGCTCGTGAGACCTATTTTGTTGCCATTTTTGGCATCTTAGCTTCAAATTAACGATAGATTCTTGTACTTTAATTTAGTATTTAATTAATATGTCTTGTTCTTCATCTATTTCTTCATTTTCTTCTTCAAGCATGAGTAGATAAACCCATTATCTAGGGTTATGGCTCAACCCTAGTTTGGGTAATTAATGGGTATTGCCATCTAGGGTTAGATTGACTATGTGTGTTTGCTATTTGGGTTGATTTCATGTTTTAATCTATAAATTGGTGGTTGCGAATACTGATTTGTGCTTTGTGGATTTACTCTTCTTGAGAAAGAGAGTCTAAGTCTCCAAAATTGACCCAACAAGGAATTGGGATGGACTCATGAGAAATGATAGTCCCAATTAACGGGTTAAACCTCGAGAGAGTAATCACCCTACTTGAACCCTAGTTGCTTGATCTAATTTGCCTACCCATTTGATCTCGAGAGAGTCAAGTGGGCAAAATCACTCTCTCTACCGAGAGGTGTGAGAGTGGGTAAAATTGTGTAACGGTTATAGCATAAGCCCCAATTATGTCAATCGAACCTTAGTAACATCTACCCGTCAATTAGCCACCTAGGTGATGTCACGACCCTAGTGCCCTTCTTCCCATTAGATACAACCCTAGCAATTATTTCGTAGCATAATCTATTTTCAATTAGTAGTTTGTTAATAGTAGTTTACAATCGAAAAAACCCAAAAATATTGGAAATGACATTTAAAACAATTACACGACTCTAGTCTAGACAGATACCGAGCTCCAATTTCTAGTTCTCTTAGGAATTCGATCCCGACCCTCATATCGGGTAAAAGCTATTGCGGCCCTCTCTTCCTACTTTATAGTAGTGTGGAGTTGGCAGCGATCATGAGGGCACTTGATTCATGAAGGAAAGGTAATATTAGTGACCTCTATGTTAGAGTAAGTGGGTGAGTTGTGAATAATGCGTGGTACTTGTGAGTCAAATCTTGAGGTGAAGATGTTACGCCTTTGTGCTTAGTCTATTTTAAATATTCTTGGTGTGATGAGTTAGGAGAATTGTTTAAAAAGGTCGTGTCTATATAAAGTGTAGTTTGATTGCTCGAGGACGAGCAATGGTTTAAGTGTGGGGTGTTGATGATAGGCAATAATTATGTATTTTAGTTGCTTATTACACTCTAATGTACTACACTTTAAATGAGTTTGAGCTTTAATCGCTAGTGTTTTGCACTAATTGTGTATTTTATGCCTTGTAGAAGTGATTTCGAGCTATGCAGATATTATATAATGAATTCAAGTGATTTAGAGCTTTGAAGTTTGAGTAAAATCCCAAAGAATCAAGCTGGGATCGTGTTTGGGGATCAACGGATGATAGTTAAGAACGAAACGGAGAATCGAGCGGGCATACGACGCATTGTCTAGCAAAATGCACATAACTTTTCGCTCAGAACTCCGTTTGGGCTCCACAGTATATCTTTGGAAAGCTATTTGAAAGGGATACAACTTTTATGTTTTGCATTTTTGCGAATTCCCACTACCGCGACGCATAGTGTGCCGCAGCGTGCGTCGTGCCTCTGTAAATTTTACAGAGCCAAAGTCCTATTTCGCGCAGGAAAAGATATTTCGTCTGGGCCCGACCCAACTTGGTATAAATACATGTAGAAATGCTATTTTAAGGGAAGTGGACATACTTTTGACATAATTTAGACCTACGGAGCCGCCGTGGAGGTCGGAGATTCGACCTAAGAAGGCAATTACACACTAGGAGCAAGGTGGAGAATTCTTCTGCGAGTTTTTCACTTCCTTCTTGCTATTTCCATTATTTGTTATGAATTCTACTATTGTCGTTATGCATACTATTATGAATAGCTAATTTGTTATCTAGGATTTTGATGGAACCTATTGGAGGATGATTTTCCTGTTATGTTAATATAGATTTGCTGTAGTATTTTCTCTATTTGTTCAACTATGTTATTATTGTGGTTGGTTGAAGAGCTCTCAATCGACCGTGCCTATTTAGTATGTATTACTCGGAAAGAGTGCATTAGGTAGTTATTGAACAACATCACTCCTAACGTATATGAGGGATCAATACAAAGAGTTTAAATGTGGGAATAGGGATAACGAAATCTTGGGTGCAATCCGAGTGAGCTGTACTTAATGCCAGCTAGCGTAATTCGGGAGAATATGTTTAGTAAATTGTGGTAATTACTCGGGAGAGAGTTATGACAGTCAGAGCGCTCATGATCGGTAGAGAATACTTAGGCGAATTTATAAAAAATGTAGCGGGAAGGATTCCGACGATAGGGGAAATCATAACTCTGGACCTCCTTAATCTTGTCTCTAACCCTTAGTATCTTTAGTTGTTAATTTACTATTTTAATTTGTTAGTTAATTAGTTAAACACAAGAATCTTAATAAAGTTAGGAATTGTTCAAGCTTGTCTTCTTGGTGATATTGAACAGCTGTAGCTAAGCCTTAGTTCTCTGTGGGATTCGATTCCGGACTTGTAAACCATAGTATATTAGCAACGACCGCTTAGTCCTTTTTATAAGGCATAGTTTGGCGTGATCATAATCTCACAATTATTAGATCTTTATTTTCAATATTATATTTTTTGCAATACCATTATTAGGATTTCTGTAATTCAAGAACTCATTTCTAGTTTTTTACTCAAGAACTCATCGCTTAGTGTTGCTTTGTAGTTCTATTGTGAAGTATTGCGCGAAGTACTTTATGCGAGCCTTATAAAGGGCCAATTAATTATTTTCTCTAGGTTAACTTAGTTACCAAGATTATATTGGTCTGTTAACATTTTTATGGACTAATTTGATCTTTTTAACAGCAATGCAATTGAATATAGCCAAGAAATCCTACAATAGATTTGATATGTTAATCGTTAGAGGAAGTAACTAAATGTGAGGGCATTTTTGTGATTCTATGCAAGTTAAAGTTTTTTTTTTCTAAGCACACCCCTCAGTGTAGGGGTAATTTGGGAAATGACTTAAATTAGCGCAGGGACAAAGAGGTAACTCAGAGCTGCATTTATTTTAATTTTTCCTCGACACAGTCGCAATTATTCATCACTCAGGGCAAAGGATCAAACGGTCAACACTGTACTTCTGAGCACATCGACGGTCAATAATAGAAGGTACGCCGTTAAGAGGGTTATTCTTTATGATTAACCCCTGTAAAGAATTTATTTACAAATTCGACCATTCATGTAATTGGATTACGTGGACTTCTATTCCATGGTACTGATCCTTCATTTATAATCACTTTTTCTGATCATTTCATTCATTTATTTTCACTCCTCTCTATATCTCTCTCTTTCTCATTCTTATTGCAATGATGAAACTATAAACAAAGAATAGCTGGGTTTTCTCATTTCTTCTTTGTTATTGTTTTACTTCTTCTACTCGGATCGTGAAACTTGAAGATCGGATCAAGAGCTTTCGAACTCCAGCCCTAAACCTTCACTCGCTCATCCCAAGGTTCACTCCTTTTTTCTTTTCAATACTTTCGTTATCCATTTTTTTCCCTTATTTTTTCCACTTTTTCGATTTTATACGGCTTATAGATGTCGATTTTTCTACTCACATCGAATGTTTCAGACCTCATTCTTCGTTTTGTGGTTTTGCAGATGAATTGAGTTTAGGAGAGGGAGAGAGAGAGAGAAAGAGAGAGAAAAGGGTTACGGAGTGATCTGAATATATAGGGTTTGCAACAAAAGAAGGTGAATGAATTTTCTGATTTCACGTTTTGTTTGTACTCTTTTCTTTTATTTTATCGTCTTGCTTTTACTCTTTTGAACTCGTCTTTTTGATTTTTGCTTGGGTTCCTTTTTTTTTTTGTTTTATTCAGATCTTTTTCTTGGCTGGTTCGATAAGGAAGGATCTCAGAGAACCCATTAATGTGTGATTTTGATATAAAAAAGAAGTCCTTGATCTAGAAAGATCCGTAAACAAAAGATTTCTTGCATTCCAAGTTTATCAAGTTAGAGAGAGGAAAGCGAGAGTGAGGTGAAATTTTGTTTTCGTTCAAGTCACCTTCGCTAACTTGGCATCTTTTGTGATACACTGCAAGTTTAGCTTGCTCTTAGCTATCTTCTGCTTTTTCACTCTTTCCTCCTCCTCCTCATTTTGTTTTATTTTTGGTTGTTTTTATATTTTTTATTGTTTTTATTTGTTGGAAAAGGGCATCGTTAAACTTTTTAATATGACTCCGGGGTTTATCGGAAAAATCGGATCAAACCTTCGGATATGTTTCTATATCACTCTACAGTTGCTATATTTACGCTTTCTGGCTTCCTTTAATTACAACAATTATATGAAATGAAAATAATAAGAAAAGAAAAGGCCTTACTGCATATATGATTTTATTAACTTACCATGTCCACTTCGATTTGCTAAGCCATTAATGGCTTACAGCTTCTCTATAATCGGTAAATGAAACTTCGTTGAATGCCACATATCCTTTCTTTATTTTTCTGTGTGTATTATAATCATTTCTTGATTAATTTATGCTCTACTTGTATCGATTTAGTATATTTATGAGCGCAAACACCCATATATATATATATATATATATATATATTCTCTTCTTTCCATTTATAATTAGTTTAAAATCATTTTATGTGTTTTGTGTACACAATTTTTAGGAACCAAAGGATGTCGTCGTCAAATTCTCCGTGTGCAGCGTGCAAATTCTTACGCCGAAAATGCACCCAAGAGTGTGTTTTTGCACCATATTTTCCACCAGATCAGCCTCAGAAATTCGCCAATGTCCACAAAGTCTTCGGTGCCAGTAACGTGGCTAAATTGCTGAACGAACTCAATGCTGCTCAAAGGGAAGATGCGGTGAATTCGCTAGCCTATGAGGCTGAATATCGCTTGCGGGATCCAGTCTATGGTTGTGTTGGCCTTATTTCATTGCTTCAACATAAGCTTAGGCAAGTTCAAGATGATTTACTGAATGCTAAAAAGGAATTAGCTACTTACATTGGGCCATCAGCAATGCTACCAATTCTTCAACCTCAAGGGTTTCTCCAACCGCATCATATGAATAATCCCTCTTCTAGTACTATGATGCCTTTTAATATGAACCCAATGTTAGGAATGCCCACTGGGGTCCCACATGGTGGTCAATTGATGATTCGTGACCCTCAGCAGCAGCAGACAATTGAAGCTCAGCAATTAGCAGCAGCAATGGCTGCAAGGGAACAACAGGAGATGCTTCGGAATTATGAGCTGCAACAGCAACAACAACAGCAGCAGCAGCATCCTTCTCAACAACAAGATATTGTAAGGTTTAACAGTGGGTTTGACTCTACAGGCTCAGTGACTGCTACTGGATTTCACCAAATGAGTTCCTCACCCATATCAGCTTCGTTGGCTTTGGGCTCCTATGAGAATAATCCTTATAATCTGATTCAGCAGCCGCAACAGGAGCAAAATAATCCTCATCATCACCAGCAGATTCATCTTCAGCCACAGCTGTTGCTGCAGCAACAACAGCAGCAGACACCGCAGCAACCAGAGACCCCGAGGCAGCAACAGAGAGCCAAAAGCGAAGAGGAGGGAAGGAGCGTCGGTCCTTCATGTTGATGTCCTCAGTACTGTGCTGACAAACCTTTATTAAATAGTACATTTTTGATCTTGGTAAGTCTCTCCTCTTCTTTCTCTTCCCTTGCATTTTCCTTCCTTAAATATATGCTTAATAAGTCCTTTTGTGGATTGAGATTTCTAAACACATGGTTGGCCTGCTCATCCCTTCTTTGTCATTAATTGCTGGTTTCTTTTTTTAGTCAGTTAAAGCAAATATTAAATAAATGATTGTCATTTCATAGCCAAATAGTGAAATATCTTGAATAGCTTGACATATTATTGGTTAATTTATGTGTTCTTGACCAGTGCGAATTTGGTAGTCAGTGTGAAATAAAGCTGAAGTTGAAAATGCCTCTGGTAATGGGTAAGAGAGGGGTTGTTGTAGGTCGGCAGCCAAACTGGAAATTAATTAAGAACAATAGATTATCCAACTATATATCTTGAAGAAAATATTGAATCTTGATAGAATTTTGAAATGCAAATGAAGCAGCATCCACCGATCATACTTGGTACTCTTTCTTTATTTCTGGAGGGTTTTTTTTTTTTTTTTTTGCTTTAAGAGTGACTCTATGAAGCTATAGTTGCAATTTTTGCTTTCACTGATACAATAAAAGGTGGGGGGAAATGGAGAGCTAAATAAAACAAGTCAGTTCAAGCTTGGTTTACTAGGTCTTGCTTTTTCTTTGTTTTTTAACATGTACACATAAATTTCTGCTAGGAGGAAAAGTTCATATCTTATAGTCATTTGCCTAACAAATTCAAAGTTCATTTTTTTGTTGGGAAGCAAAGTTTGTTTAACAGTTGTCTTTCTCCTTGTGAATTTTATATTTTTTGTTTTATTAGCATTGTGTTGTATATTAGTTATTTGTTGCAACAATTCTTCGCGGATATAGTGACTAGCTATTACTAGTATTATAAACGGAAGCTGGGTAATAACCTTCTCTAACCTTTCTTTGTCTATGCCTTTTAACTGCAGCAAATTGATGCCATATACCAGCGTATAAAAAGAGAGACATGAGATAGAAGAAGAGAGATTATGATGTACAAAGAGAAATGAGACGTAGTAGCAGAGTGAAATGAGTATTTTCAACTTGAACGTTAAATTTTGTAGGTATCAGTTCTTTTTTAGACTTTATTTCCTACTCCAAAATTTCTATATATTCATCAAGACCCTTACTGAGTTTTGAAGAACACAGTTTATTCCTGGAAAAGGTACATTTTTCTTAAATGTTGGAGTAGCATAACAGTGTTTGTCTTTCGTTTGAATATAGATGCTTGCTTTAATTAATTCTCTCGCTGTCATATAGTCATGTAGAGTAGTACATACTGTTTATATGTGAAACTGTGTTCCTTAATAAGTG
The DNA here is from genome assembly GCF_001879085.1 of Nicotiana attenuata. NCBI lineage: Eukaryota > Viridiplantae > Streptophyta > Magnoliopsida > Solanales > Solanaceae > Nicotiana > Nicotiana attenuata. Next base: position 98,862 of record NW_017670682.1, read on the forward strand.
GTAATAAACTCATTTCTTTTCACTCGAAAAGACAAATAGTTATGTATTGAAAAGGAAACTGTGAACTGTGTTAAGTTTCATAAACAATGCAGTCGACGTAGAGGCTCAAACACATTTATCTTTCTTCTATATATATAAGCGATCAACACAAAGAATGGTAGATTCATATGAGTATACGATGCATCAGCGCTAAGTTGTTCAATTTATGAGATAGATTCAGATGCATCCTTGTATCTGAGATCGTTGACCATGATTTCTTTATATCTTTACTACTGTAATTTGAAATTTTGATATTTGTTGTTATAGTTTTCAGAGCTTTCGTGGAATATAGAAGTAATATGACAGTTGGGCTCATAGATTTCATGAAATGGCTTTGATGGCCATGTGCTATTTGACTTGTATAATATATGGATTCTAGGGTAAATTAAACTAGTTAAACAAGTGGGAACATTGATAACTGAAAAAATCTAAAAAAAAATATATAATGATAGAATTTTTCGGTCACCTGCACGTGGCCCCTATTTCATATTTGGAAGAAGGTAAGAGGTACCTGTCATGTAGTATTAGGTGATTTTGGGCTTATGGTTTGAGGGAAAATTTCAAAGTTATCCAGCCTCCAAAGTCCTTACCTAACCAATCAGGGCCTTATGGTTTGAGGGAAATTTTTTGGGAAATTACCAGCTATGTCCATTTTTAAGTAGCTCATTATAAAAATTGGCCAATTGATAAAATATTACTAATATTAGCCAAATTAGCCAATTAGTTATTTGTAGCAAAAAAATATCAAATTTTTGCTTTCTTTTTAATGGGTGTTATTAGAATAGATTGGGCACAACTTAAGGAGCTTGAATCTCAGTTTTGGGATGATTTGGTGAAGTTTTGAGGTGGTTTGAATTGAAAATTCGAAGTAAAAGCTGAACATGAAAAAAAAATGATATGTGTATCACACTGTGTATCATTTGTGTATCACATATGTATCATATTTGTATCACATGTATATCCATGTATACCTGTATGTGAGATACATGCGTGATACATGTGTCGCAGAAGACTTTTTTGAACTCGATTTAGTTACGAATTTTGATACAAAACCAGTCCAAATCACCTCCAATCTTCCTCAAATCTTGAATATTGACTTATCTATATATTTTCAATGAATTTCAACTATACCCATTGAAAAAGTTCCTTTTTTGTTTAGATTTTTGGAATATTGTATAGATTTTTATATTTCATCACCTTATTTGCTACCCCGTCCATGAAATTTCCTTTCCGTCTGGTATCTAATGTTGCTAATCACGCTTAAAAATATGGAAGGTGATTTTTGCATGTGATTTTTTGAGAGAAAGAACCCTATTATTTGGTTTTTCAATTTTTGTTGGCTAGTTTTGGTAAGTCTATGATTAATGGCTAGAGGTTGGTAAGTTGGAATTTATTTGGGACATTTGTGTAAGTTTCCCAAATTTTTTTGGTCTCATCGAATGACATCTGATCTTGATTGTGATAAAACCTCAGTAGAAGACGTACGAGGGTCCACAAAAGAGGTGAATGTATGGTTAAGTCGATGTAAACGAAGAAGCTTACTAGGGTTTGACATGTCATGATTTTCTTGAAAGAGATGAATTATCTTCAAGAATACAAGCATATGAGCATGGCAAACACGAGCACAATGAGCGTAACCTTCGTGCTTAGTTATTATAGAGCGTAACTCTGAACTGAGCGCGAGTAATAAGCCAAAAAAAGATAAGATATTGCGCCTATTTGAATTAAGTGATTGTAATTAAATAGTTGATAAGCTTGAAATATTAATAAGTACATTTTTTAGTGTTGAAATTAATTTTTTAAATAAGTATTTACGTATTTGGGTGGAAATATAAACTTGATAATAAACAGTTGATGTGTTTAGTAAAAAAGTGTTATAAATAGTTCTTTTGTTAGATTAACTAAAATACTCTTAAAAACTTTACAACAGATTATAAATTAAAAAATTTCTCAAAAAAGAAGAAGATGAACAATGAATATAAAGAGAAAGTTAGAAATTTTGTTTGGGAAAAGTATTTTGTAAATCAAAAAATATTATTAACGATAAACTGGTCAAACAAATAGTGTTTAATTACAAGTTAAAAGTCATAGAGCCCGTTTGGATGGAGATGACCAACTTATAATTTATTGCTGATTTTAGTTTATATGCACTTGACTTACGAGCACTTTAAATATTTACGAAACACATAAATAAAATAAAAAACACTTATAAGCCACTTTAACCCTCATTGTCAAGTAATAATATTCAGGCCTCTAATATTGAATAGCACGTTTGGCACTGCCGAAATATTGGAATTCTTCAAAGGTTTGGTGCTTGGCATATGTGGGGCCGCCGAAATATTTCCTCATCTTGCTATATTAGAAATAGGTTACGTTCCAACTTTTTACTTTTTCGGAATGTGACATCACATAGATCAGCCTCTCAAGAAATTGAATTTTACTTCTTACTCTCAGACCATCTCTAACCCTAATACTAAATTTTATATTAAAATAGTATAACATTAAATTTACTCCAATCATTATATCATTTTTTACATTAAAAAATAATATTTTTTCTCTCTTCTATGTTATATTATTATCTTCTATTTAAATTTCATCTTTTATTTCCTTCAAACAAATTCGATCTTTTTTCTTTATTCCATATTCATCATATATAATTCACATTCACCACTTATATAATCATTTATTACAAAATTATTTTAAAGGATAAAATAACTAAAAGTGAAATTAATGATAAATACAATTGGTGCATTAAGATCACGCTTGTCCTCAATTATCATGTTGTGCAGTATAATACATGTGGTCATTATATAATATATACAAAAATTAATATAAAAAAAATAGGATATAAAATTAAAATTATAAAGATCTTAATATAAAAATTAATTATATACACAATATATGATAAATTAAAAGTCCAAAAAATAAAAAGATAAATAAAATAATAATAAATCTAATTTGGTGTTGATGAATAGTGTCACAACAAATTTGGTGCAATACTATTCACGCACTATAATGGTGCAAAATTTTGGTATTCCATTGTGATAGATATATTTTGTATAGCTAGAAGGATAATTTAGTCTTTATATTATTTTTACATGTTATAAATACCACTTGTAATTGTCAATGTAAATCATTCAAGATAATTACTGTTTCATGGTATTAGATATCCAGGATATTCTCCAAGTCTTCTTCTCTGTATCATCATGTGGTTTCATCTACATCCAGTTCTCAAACCTCTTCTCCTTCCTCTTCTTCCATGGCTAATCTTCCAGTTACACCTTCCATTACGCATTCTGCTGTCTCTGTTTCCAATATCAAAAATTTGATTCCTACCACTCTTGATTATGAAAACTATATGCTTTGGAGAGAATTATTTCTTCCAGTGTTTAAAGGGCATGGTGTCTATGGCTTCATTGATGGAAGTTATCCATGTCCGGAGTCAACTCTTACCATGGATAATGGAACTTCTGTTACTAATCCAGCTTTTCAACAATGGGTCCAACTTGACTCTATTGTTTTATCATGGATACAAGCCACTATTTCACAAGAAATACTTCAGGCAATTATCCGTCCTAACCAAATTCTTATTGCTCGCAAGGCGTGGCTACAAATTGAACGTCTTTTCCATGATCATGTTAGTTCCCGAACGCTCCAACTTAAAATTCAATTTCATAACCTTAAGAAAGGTTCCCTTTCTATTGCTGATTATGTGCATCGCCTCAAATCCATTTCGGATGCCTTGACATCAATTGGTAATCCTATTTCTGATTCTGATCTTGTTCTCCAAATTCTTTCTGGCCTACCTTCTGAATATCTCTCTGTTAGCACTTCAATCTCTACTAGGGTTCCACTTCCTACTTTTCTTGAGACTAGATCTCTTTTGTTCCTTTATGAAACTCAATTGACTGGCTTTTCTTCTACTGCATCAGATTCTTCCACTGCTTTAGTAGCTAAAAAAAATTCCTCTTCTCAAGGACGTGGACGTGGAAGAAATTCTAATGGTGGTAGATATGCCTATGGTAGGGGTGACAGAGGACGCAACAACAATGGCTACCAAAGAAGTTATTCCACTGCTCCTCCCCAGTTTGCTCCACGCCAAAGGGCTCCTTCCATTTTAGGTCCAGCGCCACACTCTACTATTTCTTCTGTTTATCCTACTTATCCATTTTCTTCTTCCTTTCAATGTCAGTTATGTTTTCAACCCACGCATGCTGCACGAGATTGTCCATTTCTTGGTTCCAAAGCACTTTTTTTCGAACTTCAATCTTCATCCTCTGGGCATTCCTATACTCCTCCAAGTAATCCTCAGTGGTATGTTGACACTGGAGCCTCTTCACACATGACACCTACTACTTCAAATCTCTCTTCCATTCAACCTTATAATGGTAATGATAGTGTTATGGTGGGTAATAGTAATCAGCTCCCAATCTCTTATACTGGTAATGGTAATATCTCTACGCATTCTTCCACCTTTTCTCTTAAAAATATTTTAGTTGTTCCTACTCTTTCTTGCAATTTATTAAGTGTTCGTAAATTCACTTCTGATAATAATTGTTCGATTGACTTTGATGCCTTTGGATTTTCTATTAAGGACTACAAGACGAAGAGAATTCTTCTCAGGTGCAATAGTTTGGTTCCTCTTTATTCATTCTCTCCTTCAACTCCTAGAATTGCTGCTCATCAAGCCTTTGCTGTCTCATATGCTTCTCCAACTCTGTGGCATCGTCGTCTAGGCCATCCTAGTTTAGCTGTTCTTTCTAATTTAGTTAGAAGCAATAATTTACAATGTTCTTTTGCAAAGCAATTGGATTTTCTTTGTAATGCTTGCCAACTTGGCAAGCACACCAAATTACCATTTAAGGATTCTACATCTTCTTCTACCTCTTCATTTGAATTGATTCATACTGATATTTGGACCTCCCCGATTGCCTCTTTTACAGGTCTTCGTTACTACATTTTATTTTATGATGATTTTACTAAATTTTTATTGGTGTTTCCACTTCGACGCAAATCAGAAGCATTTCTTACATTCAAAAACTTTTATTCTTATATTTTAACTCAATTTTCTGTTAAAATAAAATCACTCCAATGTGATGGAGCTGCTTCCTTTCGTGAATTTTTAAATTCAAATGGTGTTTGTCTTCGCATATCGTGTCCACATACTCACCAACAAAATGGCAAAGCGGAACGAATGCACCGCACTATTTAAATATGGTTCGATCTTTACTTTTTCAATCTTCTCTTCCATCTCAATTTTGGGTTGAAGCACTGAATACCGCAGTCCATCTCTTAAATATTTTACCTTCTTCTAAGCTTAACATTAAAACTCCGTATGAACTTCTTTTTAGTAGGCCACCTACGTATAATCATTTACGTGTATTTGGTTGTTCTTGTTTTCCTAATCTTCGTGAATATGCACCACATAAGTTAAGTCCTAGGTCTAGACATTATATTTTTCTTGGTTATCCTTCTAATTATAAAGGTTTTAAGTGCTTTGATCCTTTAGAAAATAAGGTGTATATAATTACTGTGAGCAAAAAAATACCAAATTTAGATTTAGTACAAAAAATAGTGCATCCTTGGAGACGCCCTTAGTATTAAAAAAATGATAGCTTGTCCTCTGAACAACAGTGATAGGTTATCCGTATAGCTTCTGCAGAAAAATTGCACGGTGAGGTCAGAAAAGGGGTATTCAGAAAAGGGGTTATCCGTATAGCTTTCTTTTACTATTTGATGTTAAGTAGTATTCCGATTCCTTTTACAACTTTTTAGGTTTATAAATAAATAGCCTTGTAGCCTGACGGGTAAAGACACTGCCGCTATATATCTGTATATGTTGAATTTATTTCTTTTGACTTACTTATAATATTCTTTGTCTTACGTAAGAGGAAAGATGAATATTATATAATTCACAGATCTAATATGGTTTCTTGGTGCCTTAATTCTTTCAGTTTATGAGAAAGAAACATAACAGAAACTTGACATACATAGTTCCAAACTTATGTGTTAAATTATTGTACAAATGTATGCCATGCTTTCCATTTTATTACGTAATTCTCTGTCCATGTATGCTTATATGCTTTTACAATATGAATCCATATTTCTGGCTTATCTAAAGAACTAGCATGATCATATACTATCTAATTCTTAATAACTGGTTGTTGATCGTGAATACATATTATCAATAAAGATTAAGGATATGATGGTACTGTTAATCTCATGCCTTCTGGTGGATGCACAACATAAATACTCTTTCGATGAAAAATCATGAGGCCTGTCCTGCTAGATCTGCTCAATTGTCACGACCCAAATTCCTATCATGTCGTGATGACGCCTAACTTGGTACTAGGCAAGACGATATTTCCATGATATTCCCCATTTAACAGAAAATGAATCAAAGTAGTTTAAATAACAAAAATTCTCATAAACGAGATAGAAACCCAAAACATAACGCGAAAACTCCCGACATCGGGGTGTCACCGAGTACATGAGCATTTAGGTATCATAAGTTTGGAATACACTGTCTATGATAGTTCAAAACTAAGTACAATACAAGAAAAGATAGGGAAGGAGAAAACAGGTCTGCGAATGCCGAGAAGCTACCTTGGAATCTCCCAAAAGATCAGCTGCGCGAAGAAACAACACCCACCGTGTCCGAAAACACCTGGATCTGCACACGAAGTGCAAGGTGTAGCATAAGTACAAACAACTCAGTAAGTAACAATACTAAATAAAGAGCTGAAGATAGTGAAGAGCTACACAGTTTTAGTTCTATTTTAGAAATCTTAACATAGGAAAGTAGGCATGCTTTCAAGTCCGGCAATTTAAGTCTAATCAGTTAATTCATGTCAAGTTCAAGAATAACAGGATGCAATATCTCTAGGACATTTCAAAACAATGATATATGGCAGTTGAGTACAACAATAATGAAATCAAATACATCCTCTCAGAGCAACAGTCACTAGGTCCTCCCATTCACTCCAACCTCACAATCACTCATTCCTCATATTCACTCATTCCTCTCAAGCGCACGGCACTCGGCACTCGCATTCATTAGGTACCTACGCTCACTGAGTGTGGGAACTGACTCCGGAGGGGCTCCTTCAGCCCAAGGCTATGTAAAGCCAATCATGGCATAAATCAATAAAATATGCTGTGACGTGCAGCCTGATCCCATAAAATATCCTCAGAATCAGGCTTCCTCGGCCTCACTAGTCATCAACCTCTCCAGACTCTTGGGCTCTAAGAATCATGAAATACAACCCAAACAGCGATGATATGATGTATCAACAAGGAATAATAGAGACTGAGATATGATATGCAAGTAAAAACTAGAACTGAGTGCAAACAACAATTAGCAAGTGATTCAACATATAACACGGCCTCTATGGGCCCCAACAGTACCAACACAGAGCCTAAACATGATTTCTAACATGATTTACAATCAAATTTCTATAACACATGGAGAGCATATAACTAACAACAAATTGTTCGACTTCACAGTTCCATAGAATGGGTCAAGTCAATATTCCTACGGAGCACACCCACACGCCCATCACCTAGCATATGCCTCACTTCCAAACCAGTCACAAGGCACATAATACAGGATTGCATACCCTCAGAACCAGATTTAGAGGTGTTACTTACCTCAATCCGAGCAAGTCTCTACTCCAAAACACCTTTGCCTCGCAAATTAGCCTCCGAATGCCTCGAATCTGGCCACAAGCAATTCGATACAATCAATATGGGCTACAGGAATAAATTCCACAAGAAAATACAAAGTTATTAATCAAACTCCGAAATCGACTCAAAGCCGGCCCACGACTCGAAATCCAACAGAAGTCACAAAACCCGAAAGCCCATCAACCACGAGTCTAACCGTACCAAATTTATCAAAATCTCCCATCAAATCGTCACCCAAATCCCCCAAATCAACTCTCCAAATCCCTAGCCTCAAACCCCATATTACACCTTAAAAATACACCAACTAGGTGGGAAATCAATGGGAACCAAGTTTATTAAATAAAATGAGCACATGAGGATTACCTCAAGAATCCCCTCGAAAACCCTCGCAAAAATCATCTTAGACCGAGCTTGAAATGGTGCAAATGGTTAAAAATCTCGAAACCCTCGATTATAAAACACTGCCAGGCTTTTCGCACATGCGGCCAATTATCCCCACCTACGGACCCACTTCTGTGGTAACTCCTCCCCTTCTACGAAATTCACTTAACTACTATCTGTGCTCCAGGGTCCATACCTGTGGCCTTCTTTCTGCTTCTGCGAAATCAGACCCCCTCTCTCAACACCACATCTGCGGGCTCGCAGATGCGGCCAACCCTTCGCACATGTGCCCTGCCCAGGCCAGCCCATCTCCACACCTACGCACATCCATACGCATCTGCGGCATCGTACCTACGGCCAATCCCTCGCAGGTGCGATCGCACTAGAAGGGATCCTACTTCAGCAATGCACCAACTTCCAATTTTGATCCGTTAACCATCCGAAATCAACCCAAGACCCCCGGACCTCAACAAACATACCAACAAGTCTTAAAACACAATACGAACTTAGTAGAGCCCTCAAACCACCTCGAACAACATAAAAAAACACGAATCACACATAGATTCAAGCCTAATGAACTAAGGAATTTCCAACTTCTACAAATGATGCCGAAACCTATCAAATCACATCCGAATAACCTCGAATTTTGCACAAAAGTCACAAATGACACCACAGACCTACTCTAACTTTCGGAATCCCAATCCGACCTTGATACCAAAAAGTCCACACCCAGTCAACCTTCCCAAAAATTCAACTTTCGCCATTTCAAGCCTAATTCCACTACGGACCTCCAAATCACAATCTAGACACGCTCCTAAGTCTATAATCACCTAACGGAGCTAAGAGACCATATAAATCCATTCTGGAGTCGTTTACATATAAGTCAACATCCGGTAAACCTTTTTCAACTTAAGCTTCCAACTTTAAGACTAAGTGTCTCAATTCATTCCGAAATCCCTCCGGAACCGAACCGACTAACCCGGCAAGCCATACAATAATTGTAAAGCACAAATGATCAAAAAATAGGGAACGGGGCTACAACTCTCGAAAAAACCGGCCGATCGTTACATCCATTTGTGGAAGTGAATGTGCTAGCAGCACGTGATAAGTTTGAAAGAAAACAAAACATTTATTAGGGACATATGTATGTGTCTTGTGAAAGGACGATATAATAATCATCGCGGTGGTCATTATAAACGGGAGAACAATATGGGTTCTAAAATAATCCTTCAAGAGGCAAAGGTAATAACTGTCATCGATGTGGTATGAAAGGCACTAGAAACATTAATGTCATGCGCCTGAATATATTGCCATGCTTTATCAAAACTTCACCAAAAGAAAGGCTAATAATGTTAGCGCCTCTTCTGTTAGTGCGCTGGTGGAATCGTACTTTGATTTCGTAATGATGCTGAGACGGGGGCCTTCAAATAAGTATGATGATAATGTCAAGACAAATCATGCTTTTAAAGGTGATGATTTTGAAGAGCTCGATGATATTACTCATTTGGAAGTTGGAGACTTCTTTGGGGATCAAAACTAAAGTTTGTTCATTTTACTGGGACTCCAATTATGTTGTTGCTTTTATTTTTGTGTTTTAGTTATCTTGTTCTTTCTCAAGTTATTTTAATTTTCAAGTACCTTAAGTTGTCTTATAGTGTTGTTAGGTTTTTGTATTTTTTATAATATAATTTTTTTATGAAGAAAATAAATTCCAGTCTTCAATTGGATCCAACATGAGTAATGAAGATATTTATCTTCTAGATAGTGCTAAAACTCATGCAATACTAAGAGTAATGAAATAGTTCTCTTATTTGGTTATGAAAAAGCCTATGTGAATACAATATCAGGTAGTACAAATTAATTGAGGGCTTTGGAAGAGCGGCTTTATTACTACTTGGTGAAACAATATTGGCTATAAATAATGCCTTGTATTGTAGTAAGTCTCAACGAAACAAATTGAGTTTCGAAACTGATAGCATCAAGGACAATGATAGAGTTTTGGAAGCTCCAAGAAGGCCATTTACAAGATCTCAAGCTAAAGAATTGCAGACTAAGGTTGCTAGACTTCAATGACAAATAAAGAAGTTTTTAATTGTAGAGGAAGAACACAAGCCAAAAGGAGATGAATTGTCCAAGTTTTACACTTATTTGGCCCAAATTGAAGTCCAAGAGGGGGAAGATTGGGTCCCAACATCAGCCCTTGAAGTCCACCAAAAGGGCATCCATAAGAGTTTAAAATGAGCTTAAAAGGGGTCCAAATGGGGGTGTTTCAAAAGGACCCAAATTGGAGTCCAAACCAATGGCCCAAACTAGTAGTTTTAAGGCCCAAATTTTCCCCTAAGGGATTTGGCCGCCCATCCTCTTATTTTTATTAGCTTTTATTAGGTTTTGTAGTATTTAGCTTAGCCTCCAAGTTAAGGTTTGTCTTGGCAGCCACCCTACCTAGTTTTAAGGATTTCTTACTCCTATAAATATGAGTTCTTTTCATTCATTGTGGTACTTAAAATGAGCTTAAAAGAGGTCCAAATGGGGGTGTTTCAAAAGGAGCCAAATTGGAGTCCAAACCAATGGCCCAAACTAGTAGTTTTAAGGCCCAAATATGCCCCTAAGGGATTTGGCCTCCCATCCTCTTATTTTTATTAGCTTTTATTAGGTTTTGTAGTATTTATCTTAGCCTCCAAGTTAAGGTTTGTCTTGGCAGCCACCCTACCTAGTTTTAAGGATTTCTTACTCCTATAAATATGAGTTCTTTTCATTCATTATGGTACTTGATTATTGATTAATAATATTTTATACTTTGAGAGTTCTTTTGAACCTTTGTTACTTATGCTTTGAGATTTATCTTTCAACCTTTACTAGTTCATAATTCAAGGTAGTAAGATAACTTCTTTATTGTGATATCATTGATTCCTTTGTGGTATTCTTAGAAGGCGATTAATACTAGTTATTAATTGTTGTCTCAAGTTACTCGTAAAGCGGTCAAGATCCAAATCTATTATTTTTGATTTGTTCTTAAGTAAAGGCATTTGATTTCTTTAATAAATAAAAACGTTGTTGATTGGATATTGTCAAGGCTATAGAACTTGCATTCTTGGAAGTTCTTGGAATTCTTTCCCTGAATTTTCCCATATCCTTTATTTTCTGCACTTTAATTCTAGTCGTTCAATTTCTTATTGTTATTGCTTCCGCATTTACTTCTTAAATTCTTACTCTAGTGACCTTGCTGTTATCAAGTGGTATCACAGCAGTTCTATCAAGATTTAGTTCTTGATAATTCTTGGGATTTCTTGAATACTAAGAGCCAAAAAAAAATATTACTGTAGCATCGTGAATAGTAACTTGAAAAAAGTAAAAAAAAAAAACAAAAAAACAATCGAAAATGAGTTAAAAAAAGAGAAACGAATTGCTTGCTCTCCAAGAAATTTTTTTTGTATTTAATTTGTTTCTAAATATTAACAAAAAAAACAAGAAGAGAGGATCCTAGATTTCAAAGATTAGAGAAAAAAATCAATTGTTTCTTACTCTTTCTGATCTAAATATATCATCATTTCCTTAGTTGTTCGTGTCTTGTTTCAACCGAGCCTACTAGTTCTAGGATTTGGTTCTTCTTTCATTCGTTCCCCAAAAATTTATATTTTACTTCTAAGAACTTCATACGAGTTGGGTGTAACTATAAATCTACAAAGTATTTTGTTCAAAGGTTATTTCGAGAGGAAAAAAGGCAAGTGTGTGTGAGAACAATTGAGGGAAAAGCCAATTTGTGGGATACAATTTAATTATTTCTTTTAAGATGTCGCATACAGGTAGTGATGATGAACAGAGTGTTCTCCAAGAAGCCAAAATCAAAGCAAGAAATGATTTTACCTTGCATGCTATGCATCAACAATTCGAAAGGTGGAATTTGCAATTCCAAGAAATGAGGGACACCATTGTTGAACAAAATGATACAATAGCTGAACTTAGGAGGGGAAATAATGTTAGGCCCCAAGCTAGGAGAAATTTACCCCTTGCTCCCATTGTAAATCAAGAAAACCCTATAGATGACTTTAATGATATTGATTTTGATAGGGTGGGAAGAGATAGGAGGGGACAAAGAGGTAGAGTAGAAGATGACAATATAAGTAGTATAAAGATGAAGATTCCATCCTTCAAGGGAATAAGGGATCCAGACTTGAATCTTGATTGGGAGAGAAAGGTTGAAGCCATCTTTGACTGTCACAACTACTCTGAACGTAAGAAGGATAAACTTGCTGTTGTTGAGTTTTCTGACTATGCTGTTATTTGGTGGAAAAAGCTTACTAGGGATAGATTGCAAGACGGACAAGAACCAATTGCTACTTGGGCTAAGATGAAGAGGGTGATGAGGAAGAGATTTATGCCATCATACTTTCAAAGAGAGCTATAACAACGTCTTCAAACATTGAAGCAAGGGTCCATGTCTGTGGATAAATACTTTAAGGCTATGAATATGGCTATTGTGACGACCCGGCCGGTCGTCTCATGAGTTACCGCTACGTTTTCCCCATTTCTACTTCTTTATGCTTTGTTTATCCGTGTTATGTGGTATCGGGTTTGTCGGATCGAATCCGGAATGGTTTTGGTAAGGTTTGAGACACTTAGTCTCTAAAAGTAGCTTTAGAGTTAGAAAAGTCAACCGAGAGTTGAATTATTGGTAAACAACCTCGGAATGCGGGTTTTATGGCTCAGATAGCTTCGTTAGGTGATTTGGGACTTAGGAGTGTGTCCGGAATATTTTTGTGATGTCTGGTGTAGAATTAGGCTTGAATTGGCGAAAGTTAGTTTTTGGCGATTTTCGGTCGGCAGTGGAAAATAGGCTATCGAGGCCGGAATGGAATTCCGATAGTTGGAACAGGTTTGTAATGTCATTTTGGATATGTCTGCAAAATTTCAGGTCAATCGGAGTTGTTTTTCGATAGTTTCGGCGTCGTTGGTGGAATTTAGGAATTTCAAAGTTCATAGGCTTGAATTTGATGTGATTTTGGTGTTTTGATGTTGTTTTTGGTGTTTCGAAGGCTCGACTAAGTTCGAATGATGTTATGGGACATGTTGGTATATTTGTTGAGTTTTCCGAGGGCCTCGGGTGGATCTCGAAAGTTTAACGGATCAATTTAGACTAGAAGAAAAACTGCTGCATTTTTTTCATAGCAGCATGAACAGTAACTCGGGTGAACAGTAACTCAAGTGAACAGTAACTCGGGTGAACAGTAACTCGGGTGAACAGTACTCGGGTGAATAGTAAAATGTGTGAGCAGTATTTAAATAAACCCTCCGCGACCATTAAACCCTTTTACACCATTTTTGAGCGGGAAAAGAGCTTTGAGGCGATTTTGAAGAGAGGAAATCATTGTTCTTCATTGAGGTAAGGATTTTGGACCCTAAAACTCGATTATTTGTGATTAAGGAACAAAATATCAGTGTTTAATTCATGAAAATCAGTAGAAAAAGGTGGAGTTAGGGCTTGAGATTATGAGACCTTCTAGGGATGATTTGAGGGGTCAAACGAACTCCGATTTTCGAGTTCTTTATACGTACGGACTCGTTAGATGATGAAGAACATTTTGGTATAAAGTTTGTCCTGTTTTGGGATGCGGGCCCGGGGGTCGGGTTTTGACTGATTTCGAGTTTTGTGCTTAAAATCGATATTTTTCAATTGGAATTCATTCGTTTAGCATAATTTGATGATAAAATCTGAACTTGGTAGATTTGGAGCACTCGGAAGTTGGTTCGAGAGGCAAGCGTGTTGCAGAGTAGCTTTTCGGGCAGTTCGAGGTGAGTAATGATTTTAAATGTTTTCCTAAGGGTATGAAACCCCGGAATTTCACAGCGTTCGGCTATGTTGAGGTAAGACACACACTAGATGATGAGTGTGGGGTCGTGCACGTTGGAGATTGTGACTTAGTCCATCCCGAATGACTATTTTACTGCGTATTTGACAGTTAATTATTTGATATATTATATTTTGGGCTAAATGACATATGTGGGCTTCGTGTCAACTGTTTGAACCCTTAGGGGATTTTAAATGATATTTTCCTCACTGTTTGATTTCATACTGGTGCTCAGTCATGCTATATTTTCACTATTTTCAAAACTCAGCTATGTTATTCTGTTTTAAACACATTTAAATGAGATTTTTAAAGATATTTTGAGCTGAGCTTCATGTTTTACTGTGGCCTAAGGGGCTTATGAGATTCTGATTGAGTAAGGCTGGGGGCCTGTGTTGTGAGGATACATTTGGGTCGGGCTGCACGCCGCAGTAGTGATACATTGATTATGATAATGAGGTCAAGGGCCTGTGATTGTACACCACGAGGTGGCTTGAGATTTGATATGAGGCCGAGAGCCTGTTTATGATGCCACGAGATGGCCTGATATTGCGCTTGGGCCGTAAGGGGACCCTCCCGGAGTCTGTACACCCCAGTGAGCGCGGGTACCCATTGTGATATGAGATATAGCCCGAGGGGCTGATATTGTTCTATGTTATTGCCCGAGGGGCTGATTCGGTTGTTATTATGCCCGAGGGGCTGGTATTGTTCTGTGACATTGCCCGAGGGGTTGATTCTGTTGTTATTGTGCCCGAGGGGCAGTTAATATGTGTGTACCTTTTTAGTTGTTTTTTCTGTATATTGTTTAACTGTTTAAAGGATGTTTATGAGATTTCACTGCTTAATTATATTTACTGATTTTGCTATGCCTCTTTTAGCTTAATGTTGTGCCTTACGTGGTTTTATATTACTCAGTCTTCATTTATTTTTTATTACTCACTGAGTTGGAGTATTCACTTTACTCCCTGCACCCCTGTGTGCAGATTCAGGCACTACAGGTCCTGCTCCTGAGGGTTGATAGTTCCAGCAGGTCTTCGGAGATTTACTAGGTAGCTGCTTGGCGATTCGCAGCCTAGTACATTCTCCCTCTATCTTAGTTTCTTTTGATTCAGTTATGTCGTAGTGGATTAGACTTCAGACTTTTAATTTTTGTTTTAGATGCTCATGACCGGTGACACCCCGATGTCGGGCTATGTTGGTTTTATTTCTGCAAGTTATACTGCTATTTTGGGATTTTATTCCTATTAAAGACTTGAGTTTTATTATTTTAACTGCATAAAGTGAATTGAAAGTGTGTCGGCTGGCCTTGTCTTCACGAGAGACGCCATCACGACCGGCTTTGGGTTTAGGGTCGTGACAAGTTGGTATCAGAGCCTAGGTTACATAGGTCTCACGAGTCATGAGCAGGTTTAGTAGAGTCTCGCGGATCGGTACGGAGACGTCTGTATTTATCCTCGAGAGGCTGCAGAACCTTTAGGAAAAACTTCACATTCTTGAATTCTTATTGTGCGTCCTTGATTTAGCTTGAAATGTAACTCTTTGAATTCCTTCCACGTGTTTGTATGTGCGCATGAGCGCTCAGTATCAGATGTGCATCGATGGCTTGTGATTCCCTGATCGAGGAGCGAGATATGATCTCTTTGTGTTGATGTTGGGCCAGTCTGGAAGACTTGAGGCCGGATTCTTACCTATAGCTTGAGCCCTGAGCTGTTGATTGCGTGAGCACGTGTTTCTGGATCTGTATGTGCTGTTGTGTCTCTATTAAGGAAAGTAATGACTGGATAGTTACGTGATGAGTGTGATGTGACTGCGAGATGTATTCGTATGATTGGAAGTGACTAGAAGGGTCTGGTGGAGGATAGAAGAACTATTAGATGCTTGATTTCCATATTGATTCGAGGTGTAGCCCCAACTTATGGGTGTGTGAAGAATCGTTTCATGCTTCATAGTTGGGAGTGAAGAAAATTTCATGTTGCGGTATGAGTTCAGACTCAAGAAGACTAAGTGACCGCGTAATGTTTATGGCGGTGGAAGGTATACAGAAATGTTAGTTGGAGGCAAAGCAGGTGGGTTATCTCATTCGGAGTGTTCTGAGGTTGTGTGATCCTTATGTTGTTTGTTAGAAGATCTCATTTACAAGTGAAATATATGTGTTGAAATTTAAATTTGGGTCACTTAAGAGAGTGGGCTTGACTGTTACGAGAGTGAATGCGAGATTTGCAGAAGATTTAAAGTACCAAATGGTCTGTGTTTCACGAGCTTATGAAGGGTTGAGTTTAATCTCACTATGGTGTTATGGCAGCAATAGAGTATATGCGTCATGAGTTATTATGTGTGTTTTGGTCTATGGCTTCGAGCCAAGTGAGGGAGTCTGCTATTGATTAGGTGATCACACGGTTAGGTGCTACGTTGGTTCCAGTTTGAGGCGTGCTGGTGAGTCAGTTATTGCTTACGGAGATTGAGACCGAGGATGGCTCGAGATAAGGAAAATTTTGACAAAGGTTATATTATGCTTCATAGGTGTATGAGAATCACGGAATGTCTTGAGTGGTTATTGGTAAGGGTGTGCAGTGCATAGAATAGGAAGTTGCTTGGTTGCATTAAATTGAGGTTACATTCTGCGGTGTCAGAGTGCTAATGAGGCACAGGTTGTTCGGTTCATTTGATCAGTCTAATTGAGGTTTGAGCAAAGTAGATGACTCTCGAGAATGGTCCTAATGAATTCAAGATTTCACATGTAAAAATTGGGAATTTTCAAGTGTATAAGTTGGCTAGAAACTGAGGTTTGCATTGGAGGGTGTCAACACTTGTATCATTCTATAGCAATTATGGGATAGCTTGGAAGTAGGCTGGATCAGAATGGTCAGGATATGATTAGTTCTTTGGATGCTTACGAAGTAATGAGTTTCTACTAGTGTTTCATAGCGATTCTCTTGGGTTTTAGTAACCTGTGTAGCTTGGTCGAGTTAGAAGGATTCAGTCCTGACGGTTTAGTTTTGTGCAAATGGAATTCGAAGAATTCTTGATGGTTTCTACCACGGTTAGGGATGCGTATTTTCCACGAGCGTGAGGAGCATGGGATGTGTAGTGATTGTCATCTAGATGGGATCAATGGAAAGTTCTTGGCTAGTTGAGTACGTAACTGTTTGTGGCTCGAAAGGGATTTGAAGTCCTCATGTTTATCCTAGGATGGTATGGTATATGCGGTATATAGTGGAGGATTGAGATTTACGTGTGTAAGGTTACGGTTCAGTTCTGAAAGGAAGGTCATAAAACTCTTAGACAGCGAGCAGATTCAGATAATTAGAGAAATGAGCTTCAGACAACTAGAGAAATGAGCTTCAGATGAATAGGGAAATGGTCTTCAGATGATTAAGGGAATGGTATTGCTAATTGGGGTGATTTGACGAGGGTATATGTTTCAGAAAAAGGCAATGTGATTAAGTTGATGGTACTTCGGTAGTATTGCAACACTTTCTTGTTGGATCGACTGCTGATATTCGAGTTTGCTTAGTGGCACAGAAGAATTATAGGAGTACCTCTTATGGATGATTGGGTATTAGAGGTGTGTTGTATCTTCGAACAGAGGAATTGGGATCAGGTATGGTGATTCGTGTGCTATATGGAGTTGGAG